>NC_041383.1:397739984-397749481 GCF_002162155.2 Triticum dicoccoides | reverse complement strand
CACCGCTCAAGAGGGATATTCACAGCTATGCTTCAAATATGAGGAGGAAGCCCCCAAGTGACCATAAGTGTGGCATTGCACCGATCAAGAGGGATATTCTTGGCTATGCTTCAAATATGAGCAGGAAGCCCCCAAGTGACCATAAGTGTGGCATTGCACCGATCAAGAGGGATATTCACGGTTATGCTTCAAATATGAGCAGGAAGCCCCCAAGTGACCATTGAAATGAAAAAGACTCGTTACTCTTGGAAACGAAATGACAGAGGCCCTGCTTTATTAGGGATGCCGGCTTTATTGTAATCATCATAATATATACATTGTTAAGATATGTACATTGTAAGAGCCGATGGCTCAAGTGTAGTAAGGCCGAAGATGAGCAATATTCCACGGCCGACGGGTCTCCTCCTCCGACGTGCGTGAGTCCTTGTGGTCTCGAACATCGACAAGGTAGTATGATCCATTGTTCAGATTCTTGCTGACCACAAAAGGCCCTTCCCAAGGTGGGGATAGTTTATGCATATCAGTTTGATACTGAATAAGCCGGAGCACCAAATCACCTTCTTAAAAAGCTCTGGTTTTAACCCGACGGCTGTGATAACGGCGCATATCTTGCTGGTAAATCACCGAATGAGCTGCCGCGATGTCACGCTCCTCATCTAACAGGTCAAGTGCATCTTGACGTGCTTTTTCATTGTCATCTTCAACATAAGCCGCCACACGGGGCGAGTCATGACGGATGTCACTAGGGAGAACTGCCTCTGCTCCGTAAACCATGAAGAAGGGCGTGTAACCCGTAGATCTGTTGGGGGTAGTATTGATACCCCATAACACAGAATGTAACTCCTCCACCCAACAACCCGACATCCTATGTAGAGGAACCATAAGCCGGGGCTTGATTCTTGATTGGCTCTCTTAGCTTGACCGTTAGATTGGGGGTGAGCCACGAACGATACATCAAGTCAAATATGCTCACGTTGACAAAACTCTTTCATAGCACCCTTGGACAAGTTAGTGCCATTATCAGTTATAATGCTATGGGGCCAAAGCGGAAAATCACCTTTTTGATGAATTGAACCATCGTTGCCGCGTCATACTTACTGACGGGTTCTGCTTCAACCCACTTTGTGAATTTGCCAACCGCCACCAAAAGGTGGATCTTTTTGTCCTTGGACCTTTTAAAAGGCCCAACCATATCAAGCCCCCAGACTGCAAACGGCCAAGTAATTGGAATCATCCTCAATTCTTGAGCCGGCACATGAGCTCATCGGGAGAATTTCTGACAACCATCACATTTACTGACTAGATCCTCAGCATCAACGTGAACCATCAACCAATAAAACCCATGATGAAAATCCTTAGCCACAAGAGACTTAGAACCGGCATGATGGCCACACCTTCATGAATTTCACGCAGAATCTCATGGCCCTCCTCGAGGGAAACACAACGTTGAAACGCCCCTGTGACACTGCAATGATGCAACTCTCCATGAACGATAATCATTGACTTCGACCGCCGGGTTATCTGCCTGGCCAAAGTTTCATCCTCAGGTAACTCACCCCGGGTCATATAAGCCAAATATGAAACTGTCCAATCAGGAGTCGCATGAAGAGCCGCCACCAATTGTGCTTCCGGGTCAGGAATAGCGAGATCTTCCTCTGTAGGCAATTTGACAGAAGTGTTATGCAAAATATCCAGGAAAGTGTTAGGTGGCACCGGCTTACGCTGAGACCTAACTGGCTTAAAGCGTCAACCGCCTCATTTTTCCTGCGATCAACATGTTCAACTTGATAACCCTTAAAGTGACCCACAATAGCATCAACCTCTCGATGATAAGCCGCCATGAGTGGATCCTTGGAATCTCAAGTGCCGGAAACTTGCTGAGCCACGAGATCTGAGTCGCCGAGACACCTCACACGGCTTAAGCTCATCTCCCTAGCCATCCGAAGACCATGGAGCAAGGCCGAATACTCAGCTGCATTGTTAGTACAAGGGAACATCAGCCGAAGCACATAAGAAAATTTATCACCTTGTGGGGAAGTTAATACAACTCCATCCCCCAAGCCTTCCAACTGCCTGGACCCATCAAAGTGAATAGTCCAATATGTGTTATCCGGCTTCTCCTCAGGCATCTGCAATTTTGTCTAGTCATTGATAAAATCCACAAGTGCTTGAGACTTGGTGGCTGTATGGGGCACATACTTTAAACCATGAGGTCCAAGCTCAATGGCCCACTTGGCTACCCAACCTGTGGCTTCTCTGTTTTGAATGATATCCCCTAAGGGGGCAGAACTAACCATAGTGATAGGATGACCCAAAAAATACTACTTAAGCTTTCGGCTAGCCATAAAACCCCCATACACAAGCTTTTCCCAATGTGGATACCTCTGTTTGGAATCAACGAGGACCTCACTGATATAGTAAACCAGCCGTTGAACCGGATATTGTTTGCTTGTTTCCTTCCTTTCCACCATAATGGCAACACTAACAGGTCGGCTATTGGCAGCCACATATAATAGCAAAGGTTCTTTATCAATGGGAGCAGCCATAACGGGCGGCTCAGCTAACTGTTTCTTCAAGTCCTCAAATGCTTGATTAGCAGCACCACTCCAGACAAAGTGATCTGTCTTCTTCATCATCTGGTAAATAGGGATAGCCTTCTCACCCAACCGGCTTATGAACCGGCTTAAGGCCGCAATATGACCCGCCAAATGCTGAACATCATTAATACATGCCGGCTTAGCCAGAGAGGTGATGGCTTTTATCTTCTTCGGGTTAGCTTCAATACCTCGTCCAGAAACCAGAAAACCCAAAAGTTGACTGGCTGATACACCAAAAACTCATTTGGCCGGGTTAAGCATCATCTTATAAACCCGAAGGTTGTCAAAGGTCTCCTTCAACTCATCAATCAGGGTCTCCTTCTTCCTGGACTTCACCACAATGTCATCCACATAAGCATGAACATTACGCCTGATTTGACTATGAAGGCAATTTTGCACACATTGTTGGTAAGTCGCCTGGGCACTCTTGAGCCCAAAGGGCATGGATACATAGCAGAAGGCTCCAAATGGAGTAATGAACGTTGTCTTTGAGGGAGTCCTGGATTAAGGGGTCCTCGGACAGCTGGCCTATATACTTTGGCCGAACTGTGGGACTATGAAGATACAAGATTGAAGACTTCGTCCCGTGTCCGGATGGGACTCTCCTTTGCGTGGAAGGCAAGCTTGGCAATTCAGATATGTAGATCTCCTTCTTTGTAACCGACTCTGTGTAACCCTAGCCCCCTCCGGTGTCTATATAAACCGGAGTGTTTAATCCGTAGGACAAGAACAATCATAATCACAGGCTAGCTGCTAGGGTTTAGCCTCTATGATCTCGTGGTAGATCAACTCTTGTAATACTCATATCATCAAGATCAATCAAGCAGGAAGTAAGGTATTACCTCCATCGAAGGGCCCGAACCTGGGTAAAACATCATGTCCCGTGCCTCCTGTTACCATTAGCCGTAGACCCACAGTCCGGGACCCCCTACTCGAGATCCGCCGGTTTTGACACCGACATTGGTGCTTTCATTGAGAGTTCCACTATGCCGTCACGATAAGGCTTGATGGCTCCTTCAATCATCTTCAGCGACGCGGTCCAGGGAGAAGTTTTCCTTCTCGGAGAGATCTTCGTATTCGGCGGCTTCGTACTGCAGGCCAACTCGCTTGGCCATCTGGAGCAGATCGATAGCTATGCCCCTGGCCATCAGGTCAGGTTTGGAAGCTTGAACTATACTACCGACATCCGCGGAGACTTGATCTTTGACGGATTCGAGCCCATGCCAGGTGCGCCGAATGGTCACGACAGGTAGGACTTTGATCTGCTATCGGACAGTGTTCGGGAGATCGCGCCTGCGGTAGCGCTGGGAATCAATCCGGAACAGATCGTGCCTTCCAAGGATGGGTGGATGGACCCCGACACAGAAGCCATGCACTCATCGGCATTGGAGCCGAACACTGATCCCACCTCTTGCGAGGATGGTGTCATCGGACCCTCAGAATCGTTTCTGGCTACAACATCTGAACCGTGTGCGCCCGTGCCTATCGAATCTGATTGGGCACCGGTCATGGAGTTCACCGTCGCGGATATTTTTCAACACTCGCCCTTGGGTGATGTGCTAAACTCATTAAGATATCTTTCCTTATCGGTAGATTCTTGGCCGAACTATGTCCGGCTCGAGTGGGAAGCGGACAACGGAGAAATTTGTTCCCCACCCACCACCCATTTAATAGCCACTGTCGATGACTTAACCGACGTGCTTGATTTCAACTCCGAAGACATCGACGGCATGGACGACGATGCAGGAGAAGAACAGGAACCACCGCCTATAGGGCACTGGACAGCCACCTCATCATATGATATATATATGGTGGACACCCCCAAAGAAAGCAATGGCGATGAGGCAACATAAGATAACCCCTTGGAGAAGCAACCTAGGCATTGGCGTCATAGGCGCCGCTCCAGGCCCTGCCATAGGAAAAATAGTAATACCGGCACAAATAACAATCCGGATGGTGCCGAAGACGAAAACAATCCTGCCCAGCCAGGCTTCGAGCAGGCCAAGCAAGAGGATGGGCAAGCTAGCCCTAAGGAACAAGCGACAGATGGAGAATCAGAGGACCATAATTACATGCCTCTCTCCGAAGATGAAGAGAGCCTTGGCGACGAAGAATTCATCGTGCCTGAGGATCCCATCGAGCAGGAGCGCTTCAAGCGCCGGCTTATAGCCACTGCAAAAATCCTGAAGAAAAAGCAGCAACAGCTTCAAGCTGATCAAGATCTGCTAACTGATAGATGGACCGAGGTCCTGGCTGCCGAGGAATACGGACTCGAGCGCCTCACCAAAAGTTACCCAAAGCGCAAGTTGCTACCTCAACTCGAGGAGGAGGCATTAAAGCCCACACTACGAGCGCATGATGTGGCTGACCGGCCACCCCGTGGCTGCGACAAAGCGGCGTACCAGCCCGAAGTCCAGCCCGCACCCCGGCGCCAAACAAACAGTAACACTAAGGCCCGGGGCTCCACGCATGACCTGCGAGACAAATTGAAAAGCAAAGCAGGACAGTCAAGATCAATCTATGGATCATGGGGGCGCAACCCAATGTGTGACGAGGACCGTCACGCCGGATACACTAACAAATCCGGCCGGGCCGAATACAATGAAGCTCGGCACAGAGGCGCCGCACATCCCCTATGCTTCACTGATGAAGTAATGGATCATGAATCCCCAGAAGGGTTTAAACCCGTGACATTGAACCATACGATGGTTCCACAGACCCCGCGGTATGGATAGAAGATTTTTTCCTCCATATTCACATGGCCCGCGGAGATGATCTACACACTATCAAGTACCTCCCACTAAAACTCAAGGGACCGGCCCAACATTGGCTGAAGAGCTTGCCGGCAAACTCCATCGGAAGTTGGGAGAACCTAGCAGACGCATTCTTTGACAACTTCCAGGGCACTTATGTGCGACCACCAGATGCAGATGATTTAAGTCACATAACTCAGCAGCCCAGAGAGTCAGCCAGGAAATTTTTGACCCGGTTCCTAACCAAAAAGAACCAAATTGTCGACTGTCCAGATGCCAAAGCCCTAGCGGCCTTTAAGAATAACATCCGTGACGAGTGGCTTGCCCGACATCTCGTCCAAGAAAAGCCAAAGACCATGTCAGCCCTCACAACACTCATGACCCGCTTTTGCGCGGACGAGGATAGCTAGTTGGCTCGTAGCAACAACGCAGCAAGCAATCCTGGCACATTGAAAGCCAAGGATAGCAATGACAAACCACAGCGCAACAAACACAAGCGCCGCAAAAACAGTGACAGTGCCGAAGACACGTCAGTCAATGCCGGATTCAGTGGCTCCAAGTCCGGTCAGCGGAAAAAGCCATTCAAAAGAACAATTTAGGCCTGTCCAGTTTGGACCGCATACTCGATCGTCCAAGCCAAATTCATGGCACCCCAGGAACACCAGCCAACCACACCAACAGAGAATGCTGGGTCTTCAGACAAGCCAGCAGGTCAGATGCCGAAAACAAGGGGAAGGGGTCTTAAAGCGATGATGACGACGAGGAGCCCAGACCACTGAACACAGGAGGACAGAAGAAATTCCCTCCCCAGGTGAAAACGGTGAATATGATATACGCAAGCCACATCTCCAAGTGGAAACATGCACTAAGGGAAGACTATAAAATGGAGCCAGTCGACCCAAAATTTAACCCATGGTCCTCTGGCCCGATCACTTTCAATCGCAGGGACCATCCTACTAGTATCCGTCATGGCGGCTCGTCCGCACTGGTCCCCGACCCCATCATTGACGGATTCCATCTCACACGACTCCTTACGGACGGAGGCAGCAGCCTAAACCTGCTATACCAGGATACAGTGCGCAAAATGGGCATCAACCCCTCAAGGATCAAGCCCACAAAAACCACCTTCAAAGGTGTCATACCAGGTGTAGACGCCCATTGCATGGGCTCGGTCACACTGGAAGTGGTCTTCGGATCTCCGGATAATCTCCGTACCGAAGATTTAGTCTTCGACATTGTCCCCTTTCACAGTGACCATCGGGCACTGCTCGGACGAACCGCGTTCGCTCGGTTCAACGCGGCACCACATTATGCCTACCTTAAAGTAAAGATGCCCGGTCCGCGCGGCGTCATCACGGTTAATGGCAGGTCCGAACTACCCCTCACTGTCGAAGAGTCTACCACCGCTTTAACAGCAAGAACAACGGATGGCACCTTCTAGTCGAACCTCGAGTCGACGTCCAAGCTCCCGGACACCGCCAAAGGAGTCTGAACTACTGCGCGGCAGGATAGCCCGGCTCGCCCGGAGCTTAACTAAAAACACTTCGGAAAAAGATAATACAAGCCACATACCACGGCTCAACTGCCATGTGGCGCAAAACCATTTCTTGCATTTTCTTTGCAGGTTTACCTTTACGTAGGCCAGGATGGATGGCGCAAAAACAGTTCGAGTGCGTAGGGGAATCTCTAGATATTCCCCTCTATGACCATCCGATGACACCTCAGATCTGAACACAACTTCCTCACGCCTGGTAACAGCAGATTCCGCAAACATACTTCTTTTTATCACATCATCTGTACTCATACACATTGACGTATCATTCAAATACAACATGTGAATTTATGTGATGCTCATCTGATGTTATTTCTTATTTAAAACTCTTTTGTTAAAAGGTGGCTGCTTATCACGATATGCCTTAGTATGCCATGGGCTTCATCATGCCAATACTACGGCAAAAAAGTCCGAACACCTTCACGGCAGTTCGGACCCCGAACTTATAACATTATATGCATCAGCTCCGAATCATGTCTTGGGTCAATAGTTGGGTTTGCCCGGCTCCTATGCTTTGGTACCTTACATTCTGCTATATCGGCTAAGGTAGCACTGGGAGAACTACTGCGATTGTGTCCCGATTCTTCCGGACGGGCACCTCAGTAGAGAAAGCCAAAAACTGACTATCATGATGTAGCGAGAGCTGGTCAGCTGCTCGAGAGGTTCTCAAATCTGTAAGGATTTCTTCCGCATAATGCCATAACCAATGCAGCGTGCGATGGATCAGCCTCTTCCGATGAGGCACTTATAGAGCCCCTCGTGCGGTCTTCCGAACACCAGGGGCTGCGCATACCTTCCTTGTAAAAACTCCCATGGCTAAGTGGGAGCGATAAAGCCCTATAGTCCGATTGCCTGGTTCGCTGTGCTGAACACCTCCTTTAGGGACCCAAAACTGGGATAAAGAGTGCTTAGGTTTTCCCGAACACCCCCGTACTTACTACGTGGGGGCGGAAGCCGATGACTGGCCGACTCTCAGGATTAGTATATAAAACGGCCGCACAGGAAAAACTTTCAAACGACAAGCAATAAATAATAGAAAATGACCTTGTTCAAACATTACAAAGGACAAACATGACCGTATTCATGGAAATATAATGTCCTTGGTGCATTGCTCCACCGCAAGGCGGGCCCCTTTCAAGACACCTTCATAATACAGTTCGGGCTTGCGGTGCTCCTTCCCTTCCGGCGGTCCCTCGGTCATCAACTTTTCCGCATCCATCTTCCCCCAATGCACCTTTGTGCGGGCGAAGGCCATTCGCGCACCCTCTATGCAGACCGACCGCTTGATGACTTCGAGTCGAGGGCAAGCACTCACAAGCCGCATCACGAGTCCGAAGTAACTGCTCGGAATCAGTTCAGCGGGCCACAGCCAGATAATTAAATCCTTCATGGCTAGCTCGGCCTCCTTATGCCGTTCGACCAGCTGCTTCAATTGATCGGAGAAAGGCACCGGATAATTCGGCGCCAGATACTACATCCAGAAAAGCTTATCCGCAGTATTCCTCTCTTCGGCTCGGTAGAATTGGGCGGCATCAGATATGCTGTGCGGCAGCTCCGCAAATACCCCTGTAGAAATCAAAATTCAGTCTATCAAACTTTATTTTCTCCTCTTAAATACCCGCTTTGTATAGAAAAATCCTTACCAGCCGCCTTCTTCCTTGCCTCCTGGATATCCTTCAGGGCACCTTGGGCTTCCCCCCGGGCCTCACTTGCGGCTTGGTGAGCCTGGGAGAGTTTGGATTCTTTCCTCGATAAACTCTGCTCCAAGGTCTCGCATTTCTTTACGGCCTCTTGAAGCTCTTGCTCAGCCTCAATAACTCTGGCCTCGTGCTTCTCACGGAGAGCCTGCTCCACGGCTGCCTTCTTCTCGGCTTCGGCCACAACCTGTTTAAGGGCCTCAACTTCGGCCGTCGCCCCTAGAGCAAATTATAAATATTTTCATCACACACACCTCTTCATTTGTGCTAAATAAACAAGGTTTTTTGTATACCTTAGTTGTCCTCCAGTTGTTTCTCCACCCGGCCAAGTTCTCCTTCGGCCTGCTCCAGACTATGCCTCAGTCCGGATACTTCCGCAGCATGGGAGGCGGCAGTCGCTACAAACGCCTGCTTATATAAAAGAGTGATAGATGTCATCAAATGAGTCTCCTACGAACATAAAATTGATCCTCTGTTCGGTTCTTTCTTTCACCAAACAGTGTATCAGGGGCTGCTATCCATACTATGACATTCTTACAAAACCTCATAAAACATACCTCAAAGCCTCTTATGAGGCTGATACAGGATTCATTCAGTCCACTCTTAGCGGACTGAATCTTCTCAATCACCGCACCCATATGGGCACGGTGTTCATAAACGATGGACGCACCCTTCGGCGCCGCCAATAAAGTGTCCGGCACCTCTGGTTGGACAGAGGTTGCCGATGGAGTAGTCATACCTCCTCCAGCTGATGGAGGTCGCCTGCCTGACCCTACGGCCTTATGGGTCTCCAAAATCATGTCCGGCTAGGGGCCGGATTCAAGATAACCCCCGCCATCAACGTTCACGGGAGCCTTCTCTCCCGTATGTCCAGACCCCGAAGTCTGGCCTCCTGGCG
>NC_041383.1:397613231-397739756 GCF_002162155.2 Triticum dicoccoides | reverse complement strand
ATCATATGTTTGAGGGAGGGGGCCTTCATTGGTGTCCCGCTCCCCATTGCATCCGAACCCAGCGAATCCTCTAATGAGGATTGTTTGGCGCGGGACCTTGCCGGACTGAAAAAGTATGGCTCAGATTAAAATATCACGCCGCGACAAGTCTGGACACATGAGTGTGTTCGGATTTTCTACTCATGAGTTCACCAGGGGCTCGGCCCTGGGATCCCACTCCGGGCTGCTATCGGCGGCGGCGGTGGACTCCTCTTGAAGAGGAGTTCTTCCTCTCTTAGGCAAATCGGCCTCCAAGGATGTGGAGGCCGTCCTTTTCTTTTTTTCCCCATGAGGGATTCATCTTCCTCCTCCTCCCCGTCCTCTTCGGAAGAAGAATGGGCATTAGAGTCTTCGGATTTTGTATCTGAGGCTCCACGGCGACGGAGGCCGCCCCTGATCTTCTCGGCCTCCTTCTCGGCCTTCTTCTTCGGCACCTTATAAGGTGCCAGGACTAGCATCTTCATCAGAAGTGGGACATCCGGTTCTTCTGGCAGTGGGGCCGGACAGTAGATCTGCCCCGCCTTCTTCGCACAGCCCGGGGAAATTGATTGGAAGTATGTTAAGTATTTTCCTAAGAATGTGCAGATAAAACACATGAATTGTCAACATACAGTTACTTACCGAACTTGCGGGGCGGGACAGTTAGTACCCGCGGTCCTCGGCGGAGTCCGGCCACAGTTTGCCGGACTTAAAAAGCATCTTCCAGATGTCCTTGTGCGTAGAGCCAAAGAGCTCTAGCAGGGTCTGGTGCTTGGCCGGGTCGAACTCCCATAGATTGGAAGCCCGGTGTTGACATGGTAGAATCCGGCGAACCAACATCACCTGGATTACATTGACGAGCTTGATGTTCTTGTTTTCCATGTCTTGGACGCGCGTCTGGAGCTCCGATAGCTTGTCAGACGAAACCCAGTTCAGGCCCTTCTTGTGCCAGGACGTAAGTCGCAAGGGGGCGCCGGATCTGAACTCTGGAGTGGCGGCCCATTCCTTGCCACGCGGCTCGGTGATGTAAAACCACTGCTGCTACCACTCCTTGACGGAATCATTAAAAGTACTTGTTGGCCATGTGACATTGGGCATCTTGCTCACCATGGCGCCTCCGCATTCAGCATGCTCACTGCTCACTACCTTGGGATACACATTAAAAACCTTCAGCCATAAGCCGAAGTGCGGCGGGACGCGGAGAAAGGCCTCGCACACGATGATGAATGTCGAGATGTTGAGGAAGGAATTTGGGGATAGATCATCAAAATCAATCCCGTAATAATACATGATGCCGTGAACGAACGGATGAAGGGGAAACCCTAGCCCATGGATAAAATGAGGGAGGAATACCTGTTGGGTAATGCAGCAGAAAACAAAAAATTTCCAACCTACGCACCAACCCAAGACCACTATGGAGACTGCATACATGGTTTGATCTTTTTCGTTACCGACTCATAGCACAGCGAGAAGTAGAGTCGATGACGAACGGCGGTGCAGATCCCCGCAGCTAGGATTTACAACCTCCCAACCACGAGGATTTATACCCTCATTTGCTACTCAGACAGCCCTCCGGGAGATGGTCGAACAGCCCCCCGGACGGTGTCGCGGACAGCCCTTCGGGAGGACCTTCGAAACTCGAATGGTCACTCGGACAGCCCTTCGGGAAGACCTTCGAAAGTCGGACGGTCACACGGACAGCCCTTAGGTAGGCACTCATGAACTAAGACCGAAACTATGATCTCTCTACAGAGTTGCACACATAGGGTGTCATCTATCCGGTAGGGCTTCGCCGTCCAGAACTAGTTCCTGCCGGAACCCTGACAACCTTTCGGCTCTACAAAACTATTTCGCTGGGAGGGAGAGAGAAGCCAGATCATGCATGGCACTTTTATGTGAGAAAGAGTGAGTGTGGAGGGCTGTCCCTCCACCTCTATTTATAGGAAATCCCAAGGGGTAGGGTAGTTTAACACAAGAACCCAAAATGCACATGAATGAAGTCCTTCCTCAAGGGCATAAGAGTGAAACCAAGGAACAAGAGGGGCTCCAAGGTGGAGCCCCAAGTGTGGCCGGCCACACCCCTTGGGGGGCCCCCATGAGGGCCTCCCAATCCATCCATGCCATCCCTAGATATTTTGAGTAAAGCCCCAAAAGGTGGCTTTCCATAAAATATCCCAAAAAGCACTTTCACTATTCACGATGACATTTTTCAGCGTCCGTTCAACTGAAAATAATTATGTGGGATTAGAACATTTCCAATACCCACCATAATAATTTTCAATGCGTTCTGTAACAATTCCATTTTAGTGATTTTCATCTGCGAAACGCATCTGAAGTGGCTCCGGCAGCTCCGGAACATTTCCGGTTTTTATCTCAGAAAATTCCAAAAAGCTTCCTGAATGATTCTGGCACCCTCCAAGAATTATTAGGCATGTGCCGAAACCAATTTGACTTAATTGTATATCCCGAAACATCTTTTCGGTATCATTGAAACTTATCCGATGACCTCTCTGTGCGGTACGATTCCGCTGTCCGAAACCATTCCGGTGTCTGAAACTTTTTTCGGTAATTTTCTCTCAGACTCCCTGTCTAGTATTCAGAAGATAGATGACCCTTAAGCATGTGACCCTATAGGTTCGGTGAAGTATAGACATGACCCGGAACCCCTTCCGATCAATGATCAACATCGGAGCCGTGGACACCCATATTGACCCCTATACCCACACGAATGAATATTCAAGTGAACCTCCAGTTGCCATGTGCTATTCCTGTTGCTTTGCGACATGTTACAAATACCGGAGGTGAGACATGTTGGCATTCCCATGGATCAACAACTTGTCCACTATGCTAGTTACCTCGTTACCGGTATTGTTCTCTTTTCTCGTTTCCGTGTTCCGGTATCCCTGTGATCAAATCACACTGTGTCTGGCCAGACAATGATGGATACCGTAACACCGAGAGGGCCCGAGAATATCTCTCCATCATCGGAGGAGCAAATCCCAATCTTGAGCTATCAAGTTACTTGACGCACTTTTCCATGAACCCGTAAGCCGCCGTAAACAAACCCCAAAGTTCATGAAGCAAGCATGAAGAAACTCGATACTCTAATGGTCTAAGGAATCATGCAAACGTTAACCATCTTTGTGTTATTTACCATTAACTTGTGACGAATGAATCTCATAGCATAACATCAAACCGGGTCGATTCAACACAAATGTTCTCTTAACATTGTGCCCTCAAAGTTGCTGGCATAGACATGCCCATGATCAGGAAAACGGAACCATCATGCAACACTTGAGCTAGTCTTAGAGGCCAAACTAGGAATACTTCTTCCCGTTTATTATTCCACACGTGCATATGAGTCTTCCTCCGAGCCTCGTGGATATTGCAGACTTGAGAATCATTGCAGTTATTGCATGGAACATAAACATAATTATGAACTCAGAGATAAATAATATCATTTATTATTGCCTCTAGGGCATATATCCTATAGACTCCCACTTGCACTAGAGTCAATAATCTAGTTAATGCTAATGCACTTTACACCTATGGCATGTCGGTGAAAAAAATGCTTCGCATGTGGTATAGTCTGATGCCCATCAGATCTGATAACGTCAGCTTCGTGTCTATCTCTGCATATCCTTGTGTTTTCACACTTTCACGAAATTCATATTTTGTGCGGACTTGGCTTTGTATAGATGTGAATCACAGTTGAACCTGGATTCCTCAGACTGAGTTATGGAGAAACTACCTACAGTAGTGTCCCATTGACAAAAGCCATCTTGGAACCATACTAAGTTCATGAATGAACTATATGATTCAACATCTTGTTTGTCGCTTCTAAAGCGACAACATACTTAGCCATTTGTTATAGAATTCGCCACAGTATCCTGTTGGGAACAATTTCCAACTACCGTGCCACCATATTGTGTATTACACAAAACTCTTAACTTAAATCAAAAATCGCATGGAGAAAAGATGAAGACTATATCGATGTAACATTTTACAACGAACTCTTCATGATCTCCGCTTGTGAGAAAACATATCATCAATACTTACTCTAGTACTCAATGACATCTTTCACTGTTGTCCCATGATCAGTACTTTGATCACTTTAGTATCCATACTCGCAACATCTTGGGAGTATTGGACATATCTGGTTGTTTTACATACCATGGAATACATGATTAATCCAAACACATGAGTGTGTGGAATCTCCATCATGTATTTTGCTCATCAGTGTTTTGGGACACTGGTTCTTGCAAAAACTCTTTCCATGTGACTTCGGCAAGAATCACTCCTTGTCATTCTTACTGCTAAACGGTTTTAGCATCTTGTCAATATGTATTTATTGCTTAGCCCTATTAGGTAAATCTATCTCCATAGATCATTATGCCTAATATTGAGGCTATTTAGCCTAAGCACTTCATCAAAAAACTATTTTCAAATGAAGTCCTAATTCGTGTCAAGAAATTTATTTCCAATTAACAATGTGTCAAGCACACAAGGTTTTTAGAAATATTATTACGCTCCCACTTACTTTCTTGAATTACAAGCATCTTCGTTACCCATTGATGAAGTCAAATCCCTTTGACCATTTCATCAAAGCACGAAGATTCCAACTCCATTTTGCTCTCTTCTATCCATCGCTGGAACTCTGAAGTTTGCACCCTTTCTAGCATCCTATGGATAAACAAAATGCCTTGGACTATAACACATGCAAGTCCTCGGTTTCATTTCCATCAGATGGAAATCCTATTGTCATCCATGTTTCATATCTCATGATTGAAATATGTATTAATTGCTAGTTAACCCGAACTGACTTTAAGCATCACTACGATGAAAACAACCTCACCGTAGTTAACTCTTGAACTTGTTATTTCAACAAGTCGAGCTTTATGGATAAAACAATTTTATCTGTATCAGTTTTAAGTTCCATAAATATTCATTAGACTCTAAGTCTTCCGAAAGGTGTATCAAGGTTTTAATCTTGAATCACTTATATGGAAACTAACTTGGGTTGTATTGACATTTAGCCAATTCCGGAGTTAGGGCCCATCAACGCTTCCTTGTGTATCATAGGTATAATGTTGTCTAACAACAATATCTCGTTTGCGCACCTGAGAGGTTTGGACGAGCCTTGCCTACATGGTTCAGCTGCAAGTTCGACCGAAGTTCATACATTTTATTATAGAGACTTCCGTATCAGTCATGGTAGGAAACTCTGGAATTACTTTCAAGGTCTCTTTCCTTTGATCTCATGACGAAGATACTATTTATCTCATCGAGTTGCACTATTCTCCCACTCACATTTTTGAAAGAACCATTCTCTTTAAAAGCACACCGTTTCGCGGCAAAACTATTTGCCTGGGTATAGTGAGGGAGGAATACCCAACATTTTGGTATAACCTACAAAGTATCACTTGTCGAATTTGGAATAGGTTTGTAACCTTTTACACAAGCCCCAAATTCCAAATGTTAAGAAAAGATATAACATGGTTGGGCGTACGATACCATGGCTTTATTTCAACAGACCTGATGTAGCTCTTTTCAGTGTAAAAGCCGCAGTCTCTAAAGCATCACTTTAAAAGGGATAATGGCAAATTTATTTATCTCAACTTTGACCTTACCATGTCATAAATGGTTAGATTACATCTCCACAGACTTTCCACTTGCAGTGGTGTTCCGGGAGGTGCAAGTTATGAAACCCCTTTCACAACTCATCAAACATTCGCTAAACATGTAACTCAAATATTCCTTTGTGCAATCAAATTGCAGAAACATAATTTTCTTGTTACAATAACTTCTACTTCATTTTTGAAAACCTTTCGAATGATTTCAAAAGATCCAGACTTACGTCTCATCAAGTAAATATCCATATATCTACTTGAGTCATTTCTGAAGATAAATAAATCCACCACTAACAACACTTATCGGACTACACACATCAAATGTATGATCACTAACAAGTTTGTTGTTCGTTCCTTATGGCATGTGAACGGTATTTTAGTGACTTCACTTTTCGGAGGAAAGTTGCAAGTGTTAGATGATTCAAAATCAAAAAGACTTCAAAATCCATCATAATGGAATTTTCCATGCGGGTTTCTCCAATGTGACCAAATGTAGTGCCACACTTGTGTGGTATTCTTTTAGTCTTGCGACATTTAGTGTCAGTGTTATGGATGTATCATATTACCATCAATATTCATAATAGACATCCCATCTTGGATGGAAGCATGGCCCTTCATGTTATTCATAATGCTTAACAACAATTGTTGTTTTTATGAACAACTCTTTTGCAACAAACATTGTGCAATGGGCTAGAGTGTATGAAACTCTAAAATGAATTATGAAAGTAAACCCAGAGGTATTGTATTATTATCAATATTCATAACATACATCTCATTCATAATGAAAGTATGGCCCCTGTGTTATTCATAACATCGAACATAAAAAGTTCTCTTATGAACAACCTTCTTGCAAGATACCCTATGCAATGGCCTAGAGTTTGTAAAACTCTAAATGAATTATGAAAATAAATATAGACGACAATACACCGATGGAAGGTATAGTAACATTTACTATGTTCCCTGTGTATACCTTAACCTCATTTCTGGCTAGCCTTTTAGGCCATAGTAGCTCTTACATTGATTCGTAACAGAATGCAATCGAGTGGGTATCTTTGTGATTAACTCACAATACCCAAGAATTGGTGATTAACATGTTTAACCATAATTCCCAAGAACTATATCTTTGTCCAGCCTACTATACCTCAAAAACTTGTATGACATTCATACATGAGCTGGATATTCCAGTCATCTTTCTTTCCGCCTTTATACTTCTAACAGTTTAACTTTTAGTATTTCTCCTACTTGCAAAAGCAGCATCCAACTTAAGAGTGGCGTTAGCCCCGGACTTCCTAGGCGTGTAAGTCATACTAACACCCTTTGGACACTTACTTTCTCTTTAAGTTGTTGTTTTATTCACCTTTCATTATATGACAGGCGTTCTTCTGGATCCCTTTCCCAACAGTGAAATGCATAGTAAACACTTTTACTAATACTTGCAAACAAACATTGCTTTGTTTGTATCTGAAAATAATTTTCAGTTCCATGAATATCATATAACTATCCCAACTTTCGAAGTTTGGGTTTCATGGAAGCAAACATATTCCACTTGACCGTAACAGAATTCTAGCTTTTGGATCGAAGGACGAGAGTCACATGATCCATAGAATTAGCGGGAGGATACGGAAAGCATGCGATAGGACAAAGTCCTTCTCGGCACTTTTGAGGACAATCCTCACATTACGATACCAATTGTAAAGTTTTAACCAGATGTTCAACAACTATTCAATTTTAACAGGGAAGGTGGAAACACGAGCCATTATTCTACAACTATTTTGCAAGAAACAATTAGACGGTGTTCGTAATTAATTGCACTGAGAATTAAACATGTTAATTCAACAGTGCGCTCCCACTCAAATCAATATCTCTCATAATTAATTTTGAGTGATACAAGATCCAGACTTCAATTCATCACCATAGAATCATCATCTCATAACGGGAATTTTAATCGGTAGGCCAACTTGCCGATCACATCTCTATGTGACTCTTGCTCATCTTTCGATGCGTGTGTTCCGAGCTCAGGATGATCCTGCCATGAACATCAAGACAACCAAGTGATCTTGCTGCGAGGTCTGACCTCACCCTCCTCACACTTCTCTAATCGTTCGTACCCATGCATCCATGGCGCACCCCGAGAAGACAGGTGCCGTGACGGTGCTACACTTGGGAGAACACTAGCTACTTGATATTTTAGTGAGAGATCACCCTAATAAAAAGCGACTACCGCGAAATCAAGAAGGGTGCATCATAAGGGATAAACATCTCAGGCAATTCATAATAGCATGATATGGTATAGCCCTTTCTGACGGAGAAGTCCTTCATTTCTTCGTCTTCGGCATTCGCTTCGGTGTTCACCTTCGTGAAGATTGCCACCACCTTGTCGGTGCACCAGATAATATCGCTATCTCCATAGCGGATAAAATAAATACATTACTTAAGGTTGACACGCAGGTCATTAAAGTGCAATCATATGGCTCCAGCCATCATGCCGAATCATGACATGCAGGTCATGTTAATTACATTATATAGTCATCTCATACATAATCTAATTATTATGATCACTGCTATACCACATCACATGCAAACCATCCTTCAAAACTAAGTTAGACGCCTCTAATCGGCTCATACAAAAAAGGTTTTACGTGGCTTCTAAGGTTTCGAAACAAACCGAAGCTACCTACGTCCATCATCAAGTATGATAATTCAAGTCGCTAGATTAACATCTCGGGATGTATGAAGTACGAGATAATAAAATCTCGAACCCCATACTAAACTTCGTCATACGCATGACCCCCGTGCAGATCATATCTGCAATGCCCTTTCATCTGCGAATTTCATCTTTCTTTTGACTACGGCAGAACCCAAAGAACTGATAGCACTTCCATGATCAATCAGGATCACGGATTGCCAGAACTTTGTCAAATTCCACCATGCTATCTCGAGATTGAGCAAACGCAAATTCTAGGGAAGCAACAAGAACGTCGGGTAACATATTTCGTCTGTCACCCGCATAAATAATTTTCAGCAATAGATGTCATCTACTCCAAAATTATATTATGCAATACCCATACATCTCCATCTATTCTAGATCGTAACCTGCATCTACGCATAGCACGGCTCTGATACCACTGTTGGGTAACGCAGCAGAAAACAAAAAATTTCCAACCTACGCACCAGCCCAGGACCACTATGGAGACTGCATACATGGTTTGATCTTTTTGTTACCGACTCGTAGCGCAGCAGGAAGTAGAGTCGATGACGAACGGCGGTGTAGATCACCGTAGCTAGGATTTACAACCTCCCAACCGCGAGGATGTATACCCTCATTTGCTCCTCAGACAGCCCTCTGGGAGATGGTCGAATAGCCCCCCGGACGGTGTCGCGGACAGCCCTTCGGGAGGACCTTCGAAACTCGAACGGTCACTCGGACAGCCCTTCGAGAGGACCTTTTGAAACTCGGACGGTCACACGGACAGCCCTTCGGGAGGCACTCGCGAACTAAGACCGAAACTACGATCTCTCTACAGAGTTGCACACATACGGTGTCATCTATCCGGCAGGGCTTCGCCGTCCAGAACTAGTTCCTGCCGGAACCCAGACAACCTTTCAGCTCTATGAAACTATTTCGCTGGGAGTGAGAGAGAAGCCAGATCATGCATGGCACTTGTATGTGAGAAAGAGTGAGTGTGGAGGGCTGTCCCTCCACCTCTATTTATAGGAAATCCCAAGGGGTAGGGTAGTTTAACACAAAAACCCCAAATGCACATGAATGAAGTCCTTCCTCAAGGGCATAAGAGTGAAACCAAGGAACAAGAGGGGCTCCAAGGTGGAGCCCCAATTGTGGCCGGCCACACCCCTTGGGGGCCCCATGAGGGCCTCCCAATCCATCCATGTCATCCCTAGATCTTTTGAGTAAAGCCCCCAAAGGTGGCTTTCCATAAAATATCCGAAAAAGCACTTTCACTATTCACGAGGACATTTTTCAGCGTCTGTTCGAACTTAAAATATTTATGCGGGCTTAGAACATTTCCAGTACCCACCATAATAATTTTCAACGCGTTCTGGAACATTCCATTTTAGTGATTTTCATCTTCGAAACGCATTTGAAGTGGCTCCGGCAGCTCCGGAATATTTCCGGTTTTTATCTCAGAAAATTCCAAAAAGCTTCCAGAATGATTCTGGCACCCTCCAAGAATTATCAGGCATGTGCCGAAACCAATTTTACTTAATGGTATATCCCGAAACAACATTTCTGTATCATCGAAACTTATTCGATGACCTCTCTCTGCGGTACGATTCCACTGTCCGAAACCATTCCGGTGTCCGAAACTTTTTTCGGTGATTTTATCTCAGACTCCCTGTCTAGTATTCAGCAAATAGATGACCCTTAAGCATGTGACCCTATAGGTTCGGTGAAGTATAGACATGACCTGGAACCCCTTCCGATCAATGATCAACATCGGAGCCGTGGACACCCATATTGACCCCTATACCCACACGAATGAATATTCGAGTGAACCTCCAGTTGCCGTGTGCTATTCCTGTTGTGGGGTTCCGGAGTGGGGATGATCTGTCCCGCCGTCGGAAGACGGTGGCCAATTCTCTTGGCCAGATACCCGGCCCCTCGAAGCTTTTTGATATCCTTCACCCGTCCGGTAGAGGCAATCCACTTGCCTCCTGCTCTGGATCCGGACATCTTCGGAAGCCTTTTTTGGGCGGAGAAGAAGAGCGCTTGGGCACTAGGGATCGAGCAAAAAGGAATGGATGAGCAGAGAAGGGCATGGTTGAAAAAGGGAGTTCTTATCCCCTTATAAAGGCAAGTAGAGATCCTGCGCCTCCCGACTTGCCCGTTAAGATCTCTTATTCCCCAAACGCCATGATTGATGGCATGGTTGGGTTACCCACACCCGTATTGATGAGAATCCCATGATAAGGGGACACGATCTTTGCTTTGACAAGACATGCCAATAAAACTGCCTCGCGATATGTGCGATGGCTGGTTGTGAAAAACGGTTCGAATAGTGATCAGACCGTGGCGTGATGTCGCGTTATAAAAAGCTGTCAGCAGATTAGATTTGTGGAATATTGTACTCTCTACGGTGGTATGTGGAATTTTTTTGTAGAGCCGGACACGATTCTTGTGTTCAAAATCTTCTATGAAGTATTCGGAGAAGGAACCCGCCTTGCAATGCCGAAGACATTCTGCGCGCCGGACTCGTCGTCATTGAAGCCTGGTTCAGGGGCTACTGAGGGAGTCCTAGATTAAGGGGTCCTCGGACTGCCGGACTATATACTTTGGCCGGATTGTTGGACTATGAAGATACAAGATTGAAGACTTTCGTCCCATGTCCAGATGGGACTCTCCTTTGCGTGGAAGGCAAGCTTGGCAATTTGGATATGTAGATCTCCTTCTCTGTAACCGACTCTGTGTAACCCTAGGCCCCTCCCGTGTCTATATAAACCGGAGGGTTTAATCCATAGGACAAGAACAATCATAATCATAGGCTAGCTTCTAGGATTTAGCCTCTACGATCTCATGATAGATCAACTCTTGTAATACTCATATCATCAAGATCAATCAAGCCGGAAGTAGGGTATTGCTTCCATCGAGAGGGCCCGAACCTGGGTAAAACATCATGTCCCCTGCCTCCTGTTACCATTAGCCTTAGACGCATAGTCCGGCACCCCCTACCCAAGATTCGCCGGTTTTGACACCGACAGTCTTCTCCTGGTCCTTAATTTCCATTTTGATCTGATGATAACCAGAATAAGCATCCAAAAAGCTCAAATGCTCACAACCCGCCGTAGCATCAATAATTTGATCAATACGAGGGGGAGCAAAAGGATCAGTCGGACAAGCCTTATTTAAATTCATGTAATCCACACACATACGCCAAGTGCCATTCTTCTTAAGCACCAGCACCGAGTTAGCCAACCATTCAGGACGAAAAACTTCAACAATGAATCCAGCCACCAAGAGCCGGGCCACTTCTTCACCGATGGCCTTACGCCTCTCTTCATTAAAACGACGAAGGAATTGCTTGACCGGTTTAAACTTTGGATCAATATTGAGAGTGTGCTCAGCGAGTTCCCTCGGTACACCTGGCATGTCAGATGGTTTCCATGCAAAGATGTCCCGGTTCTCATGGATGAACTCGATGAGCGTGCTTTCCTATTTCGGATCCAAATTAGCGCTGATGCTGAACTACTTGGACGAATCACTTGCAACGAAATCAACTAGCTTAGTGTCATCCGCCGATTTGAACTTCAAGACTGGGCCATGCTCCGTAGTTGGCTTCTTCAAAGATGTCATATTGATATGTCTCCAACGTATCTATAATTTTTGATTGTTCCATGATATTATATTACTCGTTTTGGATGTTTATGGGCTTTACTTTACACATTTATATCATTTTTGGGACTAACCTACTAACCGGAGGCCCAGCCCGTATTGTTTTTTTTGCCTATTTCAGTTGTTTTGAAGAAAAGGAATATCAAACGGAGTCCAAACGGAATGAAACCTTCGGGAGCGTGATTTTTGGAACAAACGTGATCCATAGGACTTGGAGTGCAAGTTAAGAAGCAATCGAGGAAGCCATGAGGGTGGAGGGCGCCCCCCCCTACTGGGCGTGCCCCACTATCT
The DNA here is from genome assembly GCF_002162155.2 of Triticum dicoccoides. Taxonomy (NCBI): domain Eukaryota; kingdom Viridiplantae; phylum Streptophyta; class Magnoliopsida; order Poales; family Poaceae; genus Triticum; species Triticum dicoccoides. The sequence goes on along the minus strand of NC_041383.1, from coordinate 397,727,468 downwards.
CGTGGGCCCCTCGGGCGGCCACCGACATAGTTCTTCCTCCTATATATACCCACGTACCCCGAGAACATCAAAGGCGACCATGAAAAGCAATTTCCACCATCGTAACCTTATGTATCCGCGATATCCCATCTTGGAGCCTTCACCGGCGCTCCGACGAAGGGGGAATCGACCATGGAGGGCTTCTACATCCACACCATAGCCTCTCCGATGAGTTGTGAGTAGTTTACCACAGACCTTCGGGTCCATAGTTATTAGCTAGATGGCTTCTTCTCTCTCTTTGAATCTCAATACCATGTTCTCCTTGATCTTCTTGGAGATCTATTCGATGTAACTCTTTTTGCGGTGTGTTTGTCAAGATCCGATGAATTGTGGGTTTATGATCAAGTTTATCTATGAGAAATATTTGAATCTCCTCTGAATTCTTTTATGTGTGATTAAGTTATCATTGCAAGTCTCTTCAAATTCTCATTTTGGTTTGGCCTACTAGATTGATCTTTCTTGCAATGGGAGAAGTGCTTAGCTTTGGGTTCAATCTTGCGGTGTCCTTTCCCAGTGACAGCAGGGGCAGCAAGGCACGCATTGTATTGTTGCCATTGAGGGTAAAAAGATGGGGTTTATATCATATTGCATGAGTTTATCCCTCTACATCATGTCATCTTTCTTAATGCGTTACTCCGTTCTTTATGAACTTCATACTATAGACGCATGCTACATAGCGGTAGATGTGTGGAGTAATGGTAGTATATGCAGGCAGGAGTCGGTCTACTTGTCACGGACGTGATGCCTATATACATGATCATGCCTAGATAATCTCATAATTATTCGCTTTTCTATCAATTGCTCGACAGTAATTTGTTCACCCACCGTAATACTTATGCTATCTTGAGAGAAGTCACTAGTGAAACCTATGGCCCCCGGGTCTATCTTTTATCATATAAACTTTCAATCTACTTTTGTTTGCATCTTTACTTTTCCAATCTATATTATAAAATACCAAAAATATATTTATATTATCTTATTATCTCTATCAGATCTCACTTTTGCAAGTGGCCGTGAAGGGATTGACAACCCCTTTATTGCGCTGGTTGCGAGTTCTTGTTTGTTTGTGTAGGTGCGTGGGACTTTTGAGGAGCCTCCTACTGGATTGATACCTTGGTTCTCAAAAAGCGAGGGAAATATTTACGCTACTATTGCTGCATCACCCTTTCCTCTTCAAGGAAAACCAACGCAAGCTCAAGGAAAACCAATGCATGCTTCACTTATATTATTTTGAGAGTCTCTTAGAATAGCAAGGTATTTGCTATCTTATAAAATTGGTCCTAGAATGATGGGCATCCAAGTTGGGTATAATAAAAACTATAATAGAAAGTGAATTGGATGCTATTATTAATTTGATACTCGATAATTGTTTTGAGATATGGAGGTAGTGATATTAGAGTCATGCTAGTTGGGTGATTATGAATTTAAAGAATGCTTGTGTTGAAGTTAGCAAGTCACATAGCATGCACGTATGGTTAAATTGTGTAACAATTTTGAAACATGATGTGTTCTTAGATTGTGCATCCTTATGAGTGGCGGTCGGGGATGAGCGATGGTCTTTTCCTACCAATCTATCCCCCTAGGAGCATGCGTGTAGTGCTTGGTTTTTGATGACTTGTAGATTTTTGCGATAAGTATATGAGTTCTTTTGACTAATGTTGAGTCCATGGATTATATGCACTCTCACCTTTCCATCATTGCTAGCCTCTTAGATACCGTGCATTGCCCTTTCTCACCTTGAGAGTTGGTACAAACTTTGCCGGTGCATCCAAACCCCGTGATACGATACGCTCTATCACACATAAACCTCCTTATATCTTCCTCAAAACAGCCACCATACCTACCTATTATGGCATTTCCATAGCCATTCCGAGATATATTGCCATGCAACTTTCCACCGTTCCATTTATCATCATGACACGCATCATAATTGTCATATTGCCTTGCATGATCATGTAGTTGACATCGTATTTGTGGCAAAGCCACCATGCATAAATTTTCATACATGTTACTATTGATTCATTGACCATACCGGTACACCGCCAGAGGCATTCATATAGAGTCATATCTTGTTCTAGTTTTGAGTTGTAATTCATAAAGTGTGATGATCATCATTATTAGAGCATTGTCCCCAAAGAAAAAAAAAGAAAGGCCAAAGAAAAGAAAAAAGAAAGGCCAAAGAAAAAAAGAAAAAAAGAAAGGCCAAAAGAACAAAAAGGGGCCCAAAGAAAAGAAAAAGAAAAAAAGAAGAAGAAAATAAAAATAAAAATAAAAAGGGGGCAATGTTACTATTTTTTTTCCACATTTGTGCTTCAAAGTAGCACCATGTTGTTCATTTAGCGAGTCTCATATGTTGTCACTTTCATATAATAGTGGGAATTTCATTATAGAACTTGGCTTGTATATTCCTACGATGGGCTTCCTCAAAATGCCCTAGGCCTTCATGAGCAAGCAAGTTGGATGCACACCCACTAGTTTCTTTTGTTGAGCTTTCATACATTTATAGCTCTAGTGCATCCGTTGCATGGCAATCCCTACTCCTCATGTTGACATCAATTGATGGGCATCTCCATAGCCCGTTGATTATCCTCGTTAATGTGAGACTTTCTCCTTTTTTTGTATTCTCCACATAATCCCCATCATCATATTCTATTCCACGCATAGTGCTATATCCATTGCTCATGCTCATGTATTGCGTGAAAGTTGAAAAAGTTTGAGATTATTTAAGTACGAAACAATTGCTTGGCTTGTCATCGGGGGTGTATAAGATGGGAGCATTTTTGTGTGATGAAAATGAAGCATAGCCTAACTATATGATTTTGTAGGGATGAACTTTCTTTAGCCATGTTATTTTGAGAAGACATGATTGCTTTGATTAGTATGCTTGAAGTATTACTATTTCTTATGTCAATATGAACTTTTATTTTGAATCATTTGGATCTGAATATTCATGCCACAATAAAGAAAAGTACATTGAGAATTATGCTAGGTAGCATTCCACATCTAAAATTCTGTTTTTATCATTTACCTACTCGAGGACGAGCAGGAATTTAGCTTGGGGATGCTTGATACGTCTCCAACGTATCTATATTTTTTTTATTGTTCCATGCTATTATATTTCCAGTCTTGGATGTTTATGGGCTTTACTTTACACATTTATATCATTTTTGGGACTAACCTACTAACCGGAGGCCCAGCCCGTATTGCTGTTTTTTTGCCTATTTTAGTGTTTCGAAGAAAAGGAATATCAAACGGAGTCCAAACGGAGTGAAACCTTCGGGAGCGTGATTTTTGGAACAAACGTGATCCAGAGGACTAGGAGTGCAAGTCAAGAAGCAATCAAGGAAGCCACGAGGGTGGAGCCCCCCCCCCTACTAGGCGTGCCCCCCTATCTCGTGGGCCCCTCGGGCGGCCACCGACGTACTTCTTCCTTCTATATATACCCACATATCCCGAGAATATCAAAGGCGACCACGAAAAGCTATTTCCACCACTGTAACCTTCTGTGTCCGCGAGATCCCATCTTGGAGCCTTCGCCGGCGCTCCGCCGGAGGGGGAATCGACCACGGAGGGCTTCTACATCAACACCATAGCCTCTCCGATGAGTTGTGAGTAGTTTACCATAGACCTTCGGGTCCATAGTTATTAGCTAGATGGCTTATTCTCTCTCTTTGAATCTCAATACCATGTTCTCCTTGATCTTCTTGGAGATCTATTCGATGTAACTCTTTTTGCGGTGTGTTTGTCGAGATCCAATGAATTGTGGGTTTATGATCAAGTTTATCCATGAGAAATATTTGAATCTCCTCTGAATTCTTTTATGTGTGATTAAGTTATGTTTGCAAGTCTCTTCGAATTATCAGTTTGGTTTGGACTACTAGATTTATGTTTCTTACAATGGGAGAAGTGCTTAGCTTTGGGTTCAATCTCGCGGTGTCCTTTCCCAGTGACAGCAGGGGCAACAAGGCACGTATTGTATTGTTGCCATCGAGGATAAAAAGATGGGGTTTATATCATATTGCAAGAATTTATCCCTCTACATCATTTCATCTTTCTTAATGTGTTACTCCGTTCTTTATGAACTTAATACTCTAGATGCATGCTGGATAGCGGTCGATGTGTGGAGTAATAGTAGTAGATGCAGGCAGGAGTCGGTCTACTTGTCATGGACGTGATGCCTATATACATGATCATGCCTAGATAATCTTATAATTATTCTCTTTTCTATAAATTGCTCGATAGTAATTTGTTCACCCACCGTAATACTTATGCTATCTTGAGAGAAGTCACTAGTGAAACCTATGGCCCCCGGGTCTATATTTTATCATATATGCTTTCAATCTAATTTTATTTGAATCTTTACTTTTCCAATCTATATTATAAAATACCAAAAAAATATTTATCTTATCTTATTATCTCTATCAGATCTCACTTTCGCAACTGGCCGTGAAGGGATTAACAACCCCTTTATTGCGTTTGTTGCGAGTTCTTGTTTGTTTGTGTAGGTGCGTGGGACTTTTGAGGAGCCTCCTACTGGATTGATACCTTGGTTCTCAAAAACTGAGGGAAATACTTACGCTACTATTGTTGCATCACCCTTTCCTTTTCAAGGAAAACCAACACAAGCTCAAGATGTAGCACATATCTGCCGGGTCAACATTATCTTTATAAAACTTCAACTCTTGTGTTGCATAAACAGACTCAGCATACGCATCATCACCTTCTTCACACTCCAAAGCTATCTTCCGGCTTCCATGCACTATGAGAGTCCCCTTGTGACCCGACATTTTGAGCTGCAAATAGACATAACAAGGCCATGCCATGAACTTGGCATAAGCTGGCCGTCCAAACAGTGCGTGATAAGGGCTTTTGATCTTAACCACTTCAAAAGTCAACGTCTCAGATCTAGAATCATACTCATCCCCAAAAGCCACTCCCAGAGCTATTTTGCCAACCGGGTATGCCGACTTACCAGGCACCACACCGTGAAAAACAGTGTTCGATGGCTTAAGACTTTTATCAGTCAATCCCATGCGACGGAAAGTTTCATAATAAAGGATATTAATACTGCTGCCTCCATCCATGAGTACCTTGGTGAACTTGTACCCTCCAACCTGAAATGCCACCACCAAAGCCAATTGACCCGGATTATCAACCCTAGGCGGGTGATCCTCACGACTCCACACAATGGGCTGCTCGGACCATCATAGATAACGGGGAACCACCGGCTCAACTGTGTTTATGGCTCTTTTACGGAGCTTCTGATCCCGCTTGCATAAACTTGTCGTGAAGACGTGGTACTGCCCACTATTCAACTGCTTCGGGTCACTTTGATCCCCAGATTGTTGTTGCTGATTCCCCTGACCGGACTATTGATGATAATCACCCTGACTGCTTTGATTGCTTGGGTGACCCTGAAAACCGGAATTAGAACTGCCGCCACCATAACCCGGGCCATGAGAACCGCCACCACCAGAGCCTGAGCTGCCACCCGGCCCATGATTGTACTGGAACAAATTTGAATTTTTGAACTCCCTCATAATTTGGTAGTCTTTCCAAAGGTGGCTGGACGACCTTTCCCGCGTACCATGCCTCGGGAAAGGCTCATTCATCATCTGCTCAAGATTTATGACCGGCCCTCCTATCCGAGGAGGTGGCTTTCCCTTACGATACTGACCATTATTCTGCGCGTTGGTACTGGCCACACAATCTAAGTTGTTATCGGCCTTGCGCTTACCATTGTCCCCCTGACTCACCGGGTTATGATGCTGGCCCTTGGTGTTGCCACTCTTCTTTCCCTTTCCCATCTTTCATCAGATTCGGGGTCCTTGGTACTATCAGAGTCGGCATATTTAATCAGAGCTGCCATCAGCTCCCCCATGTCATTGAAGTGGCGCTTGAGCCACCCTAGCTTCTGTTTAAGAGTCAAAAATGGCATTTTTCTCCAATATTAGGACTGTCGAGCCGGCATTGATGTTATCCAATGAGTGCAAGATAGCTTTGACCCGGTGCACCCAATGGGTAGTGGACTCGCCCTCTCTTGGGCGCAGGCATCCAAATCCACAATCGACATGGGTTGTTTGTATGTATCCTTAAAATTCTGGATAAACCGGGCCTTTAACTCGGCCCAGGACCCAATGGAGTTGGCAGGCAGCCCTTTTAACCAAGTACAGGCCATCCCATCCAGCATCATGGTGAAGTATTTGGCACATGCAGCATCGCTGACCTCCGTTAGCTCCATGGCCATCTCATAACTCTCAATCCACGCATCAGGGGGCAAGTCGACTGTGTAATTAGGCACCTTACGAGGTCCTTTGAAATCCTTGGGCAGACGCTCATTACGCAGAGCCGGCACTAAACATGGTACACCCGTGCTTCTAGAGGTCATGCCTGCCTCCACCGAAGTCGTTGGATAAGCCGGAAGATGTTGATGAGTCGCCTGCGGAGCCACCAATTCAGCTTCTCGGCGTGCTCTGTCCTGGTCCACCAAATCATGCGCACCATCACGCGCCGGGTCATGTCCACGCGGCTGGTTACAGTGCTTGTCACTGCTTGAGATGACCGGTGAATCAATGTGTCTTCTATAACTCCGACTTGGGCGAGGGGTCGAGCGAACCCTCTCACAACTGTAAGAATATGCCTCCTGCTGTACCAGCACTGTCTGAAGAAGCTCTCTTGCCTTTCGTGTTTCAACTGCAGCTAGAGACTCGCCTTCCACTAGGAGAGCCGCCAACCGTGTCGCCGCAGCGATCATGTTATCCAACGGGTTAGAATAATGACCCGGTGGTGTTGGCACATATCGTGGTGAGGTATTATTCAGACGAGGCGGGTCCGTCGTGCGTGGCTGAACCGGCGCTCTGGTCCTAGGCATGGTCACCGCCCGATTTGCCTCTGGTGGGTTACTAGTCCCCGCTCGAGGCATAGGAAAAAGGTTCCATGGATCGTAAACCGGGGGTAGACGACTCCGGTGCTTCCTCCTTAAAATCTCGTTTGAAGCATTCTGATCCACTGCGAGCCGGTAAGAATCCGCTGTGCTCGAGCATCCAACACAGCTTGCTCCGCAGTCATCCTGGCGTCCTCAGCCACCAGATCCTCCTTGGCTGGTGCTATCTCGTCATGCAATTTCGCAACCTCCGCGTTGTGTTGGTCTTGATTCGCCGGGTTAACATTTGCTGCTAACAATGTTGTCAGACTTTCCATTAAGTCGGTCAAGACCTGAGCCGGCGGGCGCACTGGGCCTCCTGCCCCTGCTGCCGTCGCCACTGCTGACCTGGAAATCATCGCCGCAACAGTTGTAGAGTTCTGCGCTTGCTGTGTATTGGCCATGAAAATTGTGACCCTATTCGGCGGCTCATAGGGGTCGGGAATACTGTCGCCATCGGAATAGCCCCCAAGCCGACCGTCTTGCAGCTGATACATTGAATTAGTCTCGCATGTGGACGATCCACCATCAGAGTAGTCGGCTGTCTCACCGCCAGACAGAGATCCTTCCTCAAATTCTGCCCCATGGATGAATCCAACAAAGGCGCGCTTCACGACGGGTTGAACTCGGGCGGGTCGTGCATGCTGAGCCGTCTCGATGATGTCGGTGTAGATGTCCGACTTAGGGTCCGGTTCGCTGATCTTGTCTATGAAGACGTGGATTCCGCCGAATGGGACCCGATACCCGTACTCGATTGAGCCGGCCTTGAGGCCCCAGCCTGCATCGTCGATGTAGAGTTTGCCGTGACGACTCTTGGTCATCCGGCCCACAGCGTATCCCTTGATCCCTTTGAAGTTTCCCTTCAAGAACTCAAAACCACCGTGCGATAGCTCCACGGTGGGCGTCAATTGTCGTGGGATCGTCATGACAGATGTCCTAGTGTGAGGACTTAGTCGTGGAGCCATCGCAACGTAGTTATCTTAAAGGGGTTAAACGGGACAAACGACACATGAAGTTTATACTGGTTTGGCCCCTTGCGGTGAAGTTAAAGGCCTAATCCAGTTTGAGGTGGTATTGCTTATGTCTCGATTACCAGGGAGCGACTACGCTTGACCTAGCTTTTGATTTGTTGTCTCCTGCCCTAAACCGCCATCGGGTCGTCCCTTTATATACATAGGTTGACGCCCTGTGATGTCTACTACACAACCTTCTTCTTGTAGATGTTGTTGGGCCTGCAAGTGCACAGGTTTGTAGGACAGTAGCAAATTTCCCTGAAGTGGATGACCTAAGGTTTATCAATCCGTGGGAGGCGTAGGATGAAGATGGTCTCTCTCAAACAACCCTGCAACTAAATAACAAAGAGTCTCTTGTGTCCCCGACACACCCAATACAATGGTAAATTGTATAGGTACACTAGTTCGGCGAAGAGATGGTGATACAAGTGCAATATGGATAGTAGATATAGGTTTTTGTAATCTGAAAATATAAAAACAGCAAGGTAACTAATGATAAAAGTGAGCGTAAACGGTATTGAAATGATAGGAAACAAGGCCTAGGGTTCATACTTTCACTAGTGCAAGTTCTCTCAACAATAATAACATAGATAGATCATATAACAAGCCCTCAACATGCAACAAAGAGTCACTCAAAAGACACTAATAGCGGAGAACAAACGTAGAGATTATGGTAGGGTACGAAACCACCTCAAAGTTATTCTTTTGGATCGATCTATTAAAGAGTTCATACTAGAATAACACCTTAAGACACAAATCAACCAAAACCCTAATGTCACCTAGATACTCCATTGTCACCTCAAGTATCCGTGGGCATGATTATATGATATGCATCACACAATCTTAGATTCATCCAACCAACACAAAGTACTTCAAAGAGTGCCCCAAAGTTTCTACCGGAGAGTCAAGAACGAGTGCCAACCCCTATGCATAGGTTCATGGGCAGAACCCGCAAGTTGGTCACCAAAACATACATCAAGTGGCACATGATATCCCATTGTCACCACAGATAAGCACGGCAAGACATACATCAAGTGTTCTTATAAAAGACTCAATCTGATAAGATAACTTCAAAGGGGAAACTCAATTCATCACAAGAGAGTAGAGGGGGAGAAATATCATAAGATCCAACTACAATAGCGAAGTTCGGGATACATCAAGATCGTGCCATAGAGGGAACACGAGAGAGAACACGAGAGAGAGAGAGAGAGAGAGATCAAACACATAGCTACTGGTACATACCCTCAGCCCCGAGGGTGAACTACTCCCTCCTTGTCGTGGAGAGCATCGGGATGATGAAGATGGCCACCGTTGATGGGATCCCCCTCCGGCAGGGTGCGGGAACGGACTCCCGAGAGGTTTTTGGTGTCTACAGAGGCTTGCGGCGGCGGAACTCCCGATCTATCTTGATATTCGATAGTTTTAGGGTATGTAGGGTTATATAGGCGAAAGAAGTCGGTCGGGGGGTGCTCGAGGGGTCCACGAGACAAGGGGCCACGCCCTGTAGGGGGGGCGCCCCCTATCTCCTGGGCTCCTCGAGTATCTTCTGACTTGATCTCCAAGCCTCCAGGATGATATTCTTCCAAAAAATCACGATGCCGAAGATTTCATTCCGTTTGGACTCCGTTTGATATTCCTTTTCTTCGAAATACTGAAACAGGCAATAAAACAGCAATATGGGCTGGGCCTCCGGTTAATAGGTTAGTCCCAAAAGTACTATAAAAGTGTATAATAAAGCCCATAATCATTCAAAACAGGTTATATAATAGCATGGAACAATAAAAAATTATAGATACGTTGGAGACGTATCAAGCATCCCCAAGCTTAATTCCTACTCGTCCTCGAGTAGGTAAATGATAAAAACAGAATTTTTGATGTGGAATGCTACCTAGCATGATTCCCAATGTAATTTCTCTTTATTGTGGCATGAATGTTCAGATCCAAATGATTCAAGATAAAAGTTCATATTGACATAAGAAATAGTAACACTTAAGCATACTAATCAAGGTAATCATGTCTTCTCAAAATAACATGGCAAAAGAAAGTTCATCCCTACAAAATCATATAGTTAGGCTATGCTTCATTTTCATCACACAAAGATGTTCCCAGCTTCTATACCCCCGATGACAAGCCAAGCAATTGTTTCATACTTAAATAATCTCAAACTTTTTCAACCTTCACGCAATACATAAGCGTGAGCCATGGATATAGCACTATGGATGGAATAGAATATGATGATGGGGATTGTGTGGAGAAGACAAAAAAGGAGAAAGTCTCACATTGATGAGGATAATCAACGGGCTATGGAGATGCCCATCAATTGATGTCAACATGAGGAGTAGGGATTGCCATGCAACAGATGCACTAGAGCTATAAATGAATGCTCAACAAAATAAAACTAGTGGGCGTGCATCCAACTTGCTTGCTCACGAAGACCTAGGGCATTTGAGGAAGCCCATCGTAGCAATATACAAGCCAAGTTCTATAATGAAAAATTCCCACTAGTATGAAAAAGACAACTTATGAGACTCACTATATGAAGAACATGGTGCTACTTTGAAGCACAATATATGAGACTCACTACATGAAGAACAAGGTGCTACTTTGAAGCACAAGTGTGGAAAAAGAGATAGTAGCATTGCCCCTTTTTATTTATTTTCTTTTTTTTTCTTTTTTTTTTCTTTTTTTTATTTGGGCCTTTTTTTTTCTTTTGGCCTTTCTTCTTTTTTTTCTTTTTTTGGGCAATGCTCTAATAATGATGATCATCACACTTTCATTGAATACAACATATGAATTACAACTCGAAACTAGAACAAGATATGACTCTATATGAATGCCTCCGGCGGTGTACCGAGATGGTGCAATAAATCAAGAGTGACATGTATGAAAAATTATGCATGGTGGCTTTGCCACAAATACGATGTCAACTACATGATCATGCAATGGCAATATGACAAAAGTAAAGTATGTCATGATTATGATGAATGGAATGGTGGAAAGTTGCATGGCAATATATCTCGGAATGGCTATGGAAATGCCATAATAGGTAGGTATGGTGGCTGCTTTGAGGAAGATATAAGGAGGTTTATGTGTGATAGAGCGTATCGTATCACAGGGTTTGGATGCACCGGCGAAGTTTGCACCAACTCTCAAGGTGAGAAAGGGCAATGCACGGTACCGAAGAGGCTAGCAATGATGGAAAGGTAAAAGTGTGTATAATCCATGGACTCAACATTAGTCAAAAGAACTCATATACTTATTGCAAAAATTTAGAAGTCATCAAAAATCAAGCACTACACACATGCTCCTAGGGAGATAGATTGGTAGGAAAATACCATCGCTCGCCCCCGACCGCCACTCATAAGGATGCATAAGCCAGGTACACTTCATGTTTCAAATTTGTTACACAACTTTAACCATACATGCATGCTAGGGGACTTGCTAACTTCAACACAAGTATTCTTTAAATTCATAATCACCCAACTAGCATGACTTTAATATCACTACCTCCATATCTCAAAACAATTATCAAGTATCAAAATGATCATAGCATCCAATTCAGTTCCTATGATAGTTTTCATTCAAATTACCATGTTGTTTAAGACTCTCAAAATAATATAAGTGAAGCATGAGAGTTCATTAATTTCTACAAAATAAAAACACCACCATGATCTAAAAAGATATAGGTGAAGTACTAGAGCAAACGACAAACTACTCCGAAAGATATAAGTGAAGATCAATGAGTAGCTAAATAATTATGCAACTATGCGAAGACTCTCTCTCATTTAAGAAATTTCAGATCTTGGTATTGTATTCAAGCAGCAAGCAAAGCAAAATAAAATGAGATTGCAAGGATAGCACAACTCATGTGAAGAAGCAAAAACTTAGGCTCAATCGATACTAACCGATAGTTGTTGAAGAAGAAAGGTGTAATGCCTACCGGGGCATCCCCAAGCTTAGATGCTTGAGACTTATTGAAATATTAACTTGGGCTGCCTTGGGCATCCCCAAGCTTGAGCTTTTGTGCCTCCTTAATTCCTCTCATATCATGGTTTCTCTTTTTTATCAAAAGCTTCATTCACAACAAACTCAACAATAACTCGTGAGATAGGTTAGTATAAACCAATGCAAAACCTTATCATTTTCTACTTTAAAAAATCACCAAAATTATTATTCAACATTTCATACTAAATGCCTCTGCATATTTAATACTCCTATCCTCAAATAGAACCATTAAACAAGCAAACATATGCAAACAATGCAACCATAACAGCAATCTGCCAAAACAGTACAGTCTGTAAAGAATGCAAGAGTATCAATACTTCCCTAACTTCAAAAATTATGAGAGAAAATTCCCACTGTAACAAATTTATCAGATCTCAATATTCAAAAAGATTCAACGTTATACCATTCTCTGACTTTTCTAGGGAATTTTTGCAACAGCGGTAAACTTTCTGTTTTCAAACAGCAACATGTATACTAGCAAAATAAGCATGGTAAAGGCTATCCTTGACATTTTTATTGAAACTAAAGATGCAAAACATTATTCTAACTAACAGAAAGCAAAAACTAACAAAAGAAATTGGCGCTCCAAGCAAAACACATATCATGTGGTGAATAAAAATATAGCTCCAAGTAAAGTTACCGATAAACGAAGACGAAAGAGGGGATGCCGGGCATCCCCAAGCTTAGGCTCTTGGTTGTCCTTGAATATTACCTTGGGGTGCCTTGGGCATCCCCAAGCTTAGGCTCTTGGTTGTCCTTGAATATTACCTTGGGGTGCCTTGGGCATCCCCAAGCTTAGGCTCTTTCCAATCCTTATTCCATAGTCCATCGAATCTTTACCCGAAACTTGAAAACTTCAACCACACAAAACTTAAAAACAAAACTCGTAAGCTCCGTTAGTATAAGAAAATAAAACCACCACTTAGGTACTGTAATTAACTCATTCTAAATTCATATTGGTGTAATATCTACTGTATTCTAACTTCTTTATGGTTCATACCCTCCGATACTACTCATAGATTCATCAAAATAAGCAAACAACACATACAAAACAGAATCTGTCAAAAACAGAACAGTCTGTAGTAATATGTATCAAACGTATACTTATGGAACTCAAACAATTCTGAAATAAATTTCTGGACCTGAGGAATTTGTCTATTAATCATCTGCAAAAAGAATCAACCTAAAATCACTCTCCAGTAAACAATGGCAGTTAATCTCGTGAGCGCTAAAGTTTCTGTTTTTTTACAGCAAGATCACATAAACTTCACTCAAGTCTTCCCAAAGGTTCTACTTGGCACTTTATTGAAATAAAAGCTATAAAACATGATTACGACAGTAGAATAATCATGTGGACACACAAAAACAGTAAGGGTAAATATTGGGTTGTCTCCCAACAAGCGCTTTTCTTTAATGCCTTTCTAGCTAGGCATGATGATGGCAATGATGCTCACATAAAAGATAAGAATTGAAACATAACGGGAGCATCATGAAGCAAATGACTAGCACATTTAAGTCTAACCCACTTCCTATGCATAGGGATTTTGTGAGTAAACAACTTATGGGAACAATAATCAACTAGCATAGGAAGGCAAAACAAGCATAACTTCAAGATTTTAAGCACATAGAGAGGAAACTTGATATTATTGCAATTCCTACAAGCATATGTTCCTCCCTCATAATAATTTTCAGTAGCATCATGAATGAATTCAACAATATAACCAGCACCTAAAGCATTCTTTTCATGATCTACTAGCATAGAAAATTTACTACTCTCCACACAAGCAAAATTCTTCTCATTCGGAATAATGGGAGTATCACAAGAGACTTGAACACTAAAAATTGTTTCCACATTAAAAGAGTAATGTTCAGAAAAAGGGTCATCATAATCATGACAAGTTTTATAAATATAATCATCACTACTTTTTATACCATAAGTTTCATCACAATAATCATCATAAGTAGCAACTTCGTTCTCCATCATAATCGATCGAAACCTCTCCCAAGATAGTGGAATCACTAAATAAAGTTGACACTCTTCCAAATCCACTTTCATATTCATCACAATAAGATTAAACATCTTCCAAAATAGAGGGATCACTAATTCCTAAAGTTGACACTCTTCCAAACCCACTTTCATCAATATAATCATCATAGGTAGGAGGCATGCTATCATCATAACAACTTTGCATATCAAAACTTGGGATGCTAAAAATATCATCTTCATTAAACATAGCATCCCCAAGCTTGGGACAAACAATAATTTCAGCAAATATATTCTCAAATATTTCATCCTCATCAAACATAGCTTCCCCAAGCTTGGGCTCTTTCATATCATAAGCATAATCACTCTCATCATTGAAAATATGGATAGCACCAATAGTAAAGAAATTATCATCATCACAATGAGTAGAAGGAGCAACATAATTTGGGAGGGATAACTTTCTACCTTTGTTGCTCCTTCTTTTCTTTTTCTTCTTCATAGTATGTGTAGGTTCAACCTTCCTCTTTGAGCTCCTTATTGATGAGATTGGTTGAATAGAAAGCTCCTCCTCGTTACCTGATTCATCATAAGAAATAATAGGAGGATATTGGGAAGTCTCTTCCCTTTCATTAGTATTCTCATCATCTTCCATTTGCTTTCTTTTCTTTAGGTAATTGGCAATATAAGGATTTTCAATGCAATTCTCCGCACAAAACATATAAATCTTTTCTAGATCAATATCAACGAAATGCTTAAGATTAAATTCTGGAATAGGCTTAGTTAAACGTTTCAACTCTTCATAACCCAAAAGTAATCTAAGTTCATTGTAATGAGAAAGGGAGATCAAATCATCACAATTTTTGGACACGATCCGATCATGAAACAATTCGCATTGGAGATGTAAATGATCTTGTTTATTGCAAAATTCACAACGGGAAAGATATCTTAAATTCTCCGCACTCTTATCTAGACTTTCTTGCAACCTCTTAGTTTCTAAATACTTATGCTTCTTGCAATATATATCTTCTCTATTTGGTGTGTTCATGCAAACATGCACTCCACAAAAGTTAACATGCTTATGAGAGATATTTTCATCATGACTAGAGCAATCATCATTAGTACTATGGATATTCAAAGAGTTCATACTAACAACATTGCAATCATGCTCATCATTCAAAGATTTAGTATCAAGCATTTTATAGATTTCTTCTTCTAGCACTTGAGCACAATTTTCCTTTTCATCAAACTCACGAAAGATATTAAAAAGATGAAGCGTATGATGCAAACTTAACTCCATTTTTTTGTAATTTTCTTTTATAAACTAAACTAGTGATAAAACAAGAAGCAAAAAGATTCGATTGCAAGATCTAAAGATATACCTTCAAGCGCTAACCTCCCCGGCATCGGCGCCAAAAAAGAGCTTGATGTCTACTACACAACCTTCTTCTTGTAGACGTTGTTGGGCCTGCAAGTGCATAGGTTTGTAGGATAGTAGCAAATTTCCCTCAAGTGGATGACCTAAGGTTTATCAATCCGTGGGAGGCATAGGATGAAGATGGTCTCTCTCAAACAACCTTGTAACCAAATAACAAAGAGTCTCTTGTGTCCCCAACACACCCAATACAATGGTAAATTGTATAGGTGCACTAGTTCGGCGAAGATATGGTGATACAAGTGCAATATGGATAGTAGATATAGGTTTTTGTAATCTGAAAATATAAAAACAGCAAGGTAACTAATGATAAAAGTGAGCGTAAATGGTATTGCAACGATAGGAAACAAGGCCTAGGGTTCATACTTTCACTAGTGCAAGTTCTCTCAACAATAATAACATAGATAGATCATATAACAAGCCCTCAACATGCAACAAAGAGTCACTCAAAATACACTAATAGCGGAGAACAAACGTAGGGATTATGGTAGGGTACGAAACCACCTCAAAGTTATTCTTTCAGATTGATATATTAAAGAGTTTGTACTAGAATAACACCTTAAGACACAAATCAACCAAAACCCTAATGTCACCTAGATACTCCATTGTCACCTCAAGTATCCATGGGCATGATTATACGATATGCATCACACAATCTCAGATTCATCCAACCAACACAAAGTACTTCAAAGAGTGCCCCAAAGTTTCTACCGGAGAGTCAAGAACGTGTGCCAACCCCTATGCATAGGTTCATGGGCGGAACCCGCAAGTTGGTCACCAAAACATACATCAAGTGGCACATGATATCCCATTGTCACCACAGATAAGCACGGCAAGACATACATCAAGTGTTCTTATAAAAGACTCAATCCGATAAGATAACTTCAAAGGGGAAACTCAATTCATCACAAGAGAGTAGAGGGGGAGAAACATCATAAGATCCAACTACAATAGCAAAGCTCGGGATACATCAAGATCGTGCCATAGAGGGAACACGAGAGAGAGAGATCAAACACATAGCTACTGGTACATACCCTCAGCCCCGAGGGTGAACTACTCCCTCCTCGTCATGGAGAGCGTCGGGATGATGAAGATGGCCACCGGTGATGGGATCCCCCTCTGGCAGGGTGCCGGAACGGACTCCCGAGAGGTTTTTGGTGGCTACAGAGGCTTGCGGTGGCGGAACTCCTGATCTATCTTGATATTCGATAGTTTTAGGGTACGTAGGGTTATATAGGCGAAAGAAGTTTGTCGTGGGGTGCTCGAGGGGTCCACGAGACAGGGGGCCGCGCCCTGTAGGGGGGCACGCCCCCCTATCTCCTGGGCTCCTCGAGTATCTTCTGACTTGATCTCCAAGCCTCCATGACGATATTCTTCCAAAAAATCACGATGCCGAATGTTTCATTCCATTTGGACTCCGTTTGATATTCCTTTTGTTCGAAATACTGAAATAGGCAATAAAACAACAATATGGGTTGGGCCTCCGGTTAATAGGTTAGCCCCAAAAGTAATATAAAAGTGTATAATAAAGCACATAATCATACAAAACAGGTAATATAATAGAATGGAACAATAAAAAATTATAGATACGTTGGAGACGTATCACCCTGCGGCTTACAGAGTCCCGACCGGCTCATAAATGTGTCTCGACCTGGTCACTGATTACACTTGCCTTACAAGATAAGTTATACACATATGGCAGTTTACACTTATGGGCTTTAAGCCCCTGGGCTTTGGGCCCTTTTAACAAGTCTACTTCATGAACCACCATCTTCAACATCTTCATGGGCTTCGTCTTGATAAACCGCCATTGGGATAACCCGCCCCTCCTTGGCGGGCCATACCCAATAGTCATATCCCCAACAACAAGCTCTTTATCACCTCCATAAACGAGAAATATATCCTTAGTCCTTTTTAGGTATTTTAGGATGTTCTTGACCGTTGTCTAGTGATCCACTCCTGGATTACTTTGGTACCACCCTGCTAAACTTATAGCAAGGCACACATTAGATCTAGTACACATCATTGCATACATGATAGAACCTATGGCTGAGGCATAGGGAATGACTTTCATTTTATCTCTATCTTCTACAGTGGTCGGCATTGAGTCTGACTCAACTTCACACCTTGTAACACAGGCAAGAACCCTTTCTTTGACTGATCCATTTTGAACTTCTTCAAAACTTTATCAAGGTATGTGCTTTGTGAAAGTCCAATTAAGCGTCTTGATCTATCTCTATAGATTTTCATGCCCAATATATAAGCAGCTTCACCGAGGTCTTTGATTGAAAAATTCTTATTCAAGTATCCTTTTATGCTATCTAGAAATTCTATATCATTTCCAATCAACAATATGTCATCCACATATAATATTAGAAATGCTACAGAGCTCCCTCTCACTTTCTTGTAGATACAGGTGAGGGAGTCCTGGATTAAGGGGTCCTCGGATGTCCGGCCTGTTGGACATGGGCCGGACTAATGGGCCGTGAAGATACAAGACAGAAGACTCTCACCCGTGTCCGGATGGGACTCTCCTTGGCATGGATGGCAAGCTTGGCGTTCGGATATGAAGATTCCTTTCTCTGTAACCGACTTTGTACAACCCTAGTCCCCTCCGAGGGATATATAAACCAGAGGGTTTAGTCCGTAGAGGCAATCACAATCATACATGCTAGACTTCTAGGGTTTTAGCCATTACGACCTCCTGGTAGATCAACTCATGTAATACTCATATTCATCAAGATCAATCAAACAGGAAGTAGGGTATTACCTCCATAGAGAGGGCCCGAACCTAGGTAAACATCATGTCCCCTGTCTCCTGTTACCATCGACCTTAGACGCATAGTTCGGAACCCCCTACCCGAGATCCGCCGGTTTTGACACCGACATTGGTGCTTTCATTGAGAGACATGAGAAGAGTCCAGCTTCATGATGGTTGCCAGTGACACTACTTCCTCCGACTCTCCCGTACTAGGTTTAGTAGCTGCCGACAGTCTGGCGGACTTAGGAAATCCGTCTTCGGGCATGGCGACGCGCTCCAGATCTAAGGCCAGAGCGGAAGTTGGGGTCGTGAATCCTTGGAAGATCAAGTCTCCCCGGACGTTAGCAACATAGTCTAGGTTTCCAAAACTAATCTGGTGACCTGGGGCGCAGCTGTCGATCTGCTCTAGATGGCCAAGCGAGTTGGCCCGCAGTGCGAAGCCGCCGAACAACAAGATCTGGCCGGGGAGGAAAACTTCCCTTAGGACGGCATTGTTGTAGATGATTGATGGAGCCATCGAACCTCTTGACGACGATGCAGTGGAACTCTCAATGAAAGCACCAATGTCGGTGTCAAAACCGGCGGATCTCGGGTAGGGGGTCCCGAACTGTGCGTCTAAGGTCGATGGTAACAGGAGACAGGGGACACGGTGTTTACCCAGGTTTGGGCCCTCTCTATGGAGGTAATACCCTACTTCCTGCTTGACTGATCTTGATGAATATGGGTATTACAAGAGTTGATCTACCTCCAGATCGTAATGGCTAAATCCCTAGAAGTCTAGCATGTATGATTGTGATTGCCTCTATGAACTAAACCCTCCGGTTTATATAGACACCGAACGAGACTAGGGTTGTACAAAGTCGGTTACAGAGAAAGGAATCTTCATATCCGAACGCCAAGCTTGCCATCCACGCCAAGGAGAGTCCCATCCAGACACGGGTGAGAATCTTTTGTCTTATATCTTCACGGCCCATCAGTCTGGCCCATGTCCAACAGGCTGGACGTCCGAGGACCCCTTAATCCAGGACTCCCTCAGTAGCCCCTGAACCAGGCTTCAATGACAAGGTGTCCGGCGCGCAGATTGTCTTCGGCATTGCAAGGCGGGTTCCTTCTCCGAATACTCCAAAACAGCCTTTGAACACAAAGAACGTGTCCGGATCTGCAAAACAAGTACCACACACGACCGCAGAGAGTATAATATTTCACGAGTCCAATACACTGACAACTTTTGTAGCGTGACACCACATCACCACCCGGTCATTATTTCGAACCGTTTTTTAGCCTGCTGCTCCATGTTTTGAGACACAGTTTCATTGGCACGTCTTGTCAAAGTAGATATCGTGTCCCCTTATTGTGGGATTCTCATCAATAAGGGGGACTGGGTAACCTAGCCGTCCCGTTGGCATGATTCCTTGGGAATAGGCAGGTTTTAATTAAGGCCTACGAGGAGGCGTTTGATATTCATCAACTTTATAAAGGGGCATAGACATGTCATTCTCCTCTACGCCTACCTCTTCCTCAACCTTTCAAACCTTGAGTTCTAGTACCCAGGTTTCAACTTAATTGCTTTGAGCCTCCCAGTCATGTCCGAAACCAGCCCTCAAGGCCGGTGGGTGGTCTCCTTTGTCACAGAAGAGGATATCGCGAAGCTCCGGGCGGCAAGATACCTGACCGCAGAAATCCTCCACAGGCTCCCTGCTAAAGGGCAGGTTATTCCTACTCCCAGATCCGGCGAGAGGGTCGTATTCATCTCCCACTTCCTCCGAGGGCTAGGGTTCGCTCTCCATCCCTTCGCTCATGGACTCATGTTCTATTATGAGCTAGATTTTCATGATCTAGCACCGGACTCCTTTCTTCACGTCTCGGCATTCATCGTCATGTGCAAGGCCTTTCTCCGTATTCCCCCACACTTCGGCTTATGGCTCAAGACCTTTAATGTGAAGCCGAAGGTAATCGAGGGGAAGCAAGCGGAGTGCGGTGGTGCCACGGTGAGCAAGCTTACCAATACTCTTTGGCCAAAAGGCTCTTTCACGGAATCCTCCAACTTATGGCAGCGGGAGTGGTTTTACATCACTGAACCCCATTGTGCCAAGTGGGTAGCTACACCTACTTTCCGATCTGGACCTCCAGTCCAACTCGTATCATGGATCAATAAGGGATTGGACTGGGAATCAATTGACGAAGTGCAGACTCTACAAAGCCGCATCCGGAGTCTCCTTGAGACAATAATAGCAATACCAGCACATGAGACAATAACACTTCGGACAGTGCCGAAGACAGAGAAGACCCCGACGAGCCAACTTCCAAACTGGACGATCAGGAATATGGGCTGGTCAGCCCTGAGGAACAAGCCGCAAACGAACCCTCGGAGGACAGTAATTATCTCCCACTCTCCGAGGATGAGGTGAGACTCGGTGACTAAGACTTTATCATGCCTAAGGAACCTCTCGAGCAAGAGCGCTTTAAGCGCTGGCTAACTGCCACTACAAGGAGCCTGAAAAAGAAGCAGCAGTAGCAACTTCAAGCTGATCAAGATCTGCTCAATGACAGATGGACCAATGTCCTGGCAGCCAAAGAATACGGCCTCGAGCGCCCGACCAAAAGTTACGCGAAGCGCAAATTGTTACCTCAATTTGATGACGAGGCGCTGGAGCCCATACCATCAGCGCGTAATGTGGCTGACCGACTACCACGTGGCTGGGACAAAGCGGTAACTCAAGCCGAACACTATCCCATACTACCTCGCCGTAAAGGCAGAGACATAACTGCTCGGGGTTATAGATATGACCCGCGGCAGGACCTCGACAATAGAGCAAGTCAGACCAGATCGATCTACGAATCGCAGGGGTGTGCACCGACGTACGACGATGGCCATCTAACCGGACGTGACAAACATAACCACGCCCGAGCCGAAAACAGTAGACGAACTCCATCCGAGCTACGTCATGACTTGGGCGGATATAGACGCGCCGCACACCCCCTTTGCTTCACCGATGAAGTAATGGAACATGAATTCCCAGAATGGTTTAAACCCGTGAACATCGAATCAAATGATGGGACAACAGACCCCGCGGTATGGATCGAGGATTTTCTTCTCCATATTCATATGGCCCAGGGTGATGATTGATACGTCTCCAACGTATCTATAATTTATGAAGCATTCATGCTATTATATTATCTGTTTTGGATGTTTATGGGCTTTACTAAGCACTTTTATATTATTTTTGGGACTAACCTATTAACGAGAGGCCCAGCCCAAATTGTTGTTTTCTTGCCTATTTCAGTGTTTCGAAGAAAAGCAATATCAAACGGAGTCCAAACGGAATGAAACCTTCGGGAAAGTTATTTTTGGAACGGAAGCAATCCAGGGGACTTGGAGTGCACGTAAGGGAAGCTTCGAGGTGGCCACGAGGCAGGGAGGCGCGCCCACCTCCGCTGGGCATGCCCCCCACCCTCGTGGGCCCCTCGTGGCTCCCCTTACCGACTTCTTTCTCCTATATATCTCCATTTACCCTAAAAACATCGAGGAGCACAATAGATCGGGAGTTCCGCCGCCGCAAGCGTCTGTAGCCACCAAAAACCTCTTGGGGGCCCGTTCCAGCACCCTGCCGGAGGGGGGGATCCCTCACCGGTGGCCATCTTCATCATCCCGGTGCTCTCCATGATGAGGAGGGAGTAGTTCACCCTCGAGGCTGAGGGTATGTACCAGTAGCTATGTGTTTGATCTCTCTCTCTCTCTCTCTCTCTCTCTCTCTCGTGTTCTCTCTATGGCACGATCTTGATGTATCGTGAGCTTAGCTATTATAGTTGTATCTTATGATGTTTCTCCCCCTCTAATCTCTTGTAATGGATTGAGTTTTCCCTTTGAAGTTATCTTATCGGATTGAGTCTTTAAGGATTTGAGAACACTTGATGTATGTCTTGTCGTGCTTATCTGTGGTGACAATGGGATATTCACGTGATCTACTTGATGTATGTTTTGGTGATCAACTTGCGGTTTCAATGAACCTATGCATAGGGGTTGGCACACCTTTTTGTCTTGACTCTCCGGTAGAAACTTTGGGGCACTTTTTGAAGTACTTTGTGTTGGTTGAATAGATGAATATACCTTTCACTTTGCCATCCTTCTTATCCGCCAAATACTTGGGGCAGTTCCGCTTCCAGTGACCAGTCCCTTTGTAGTAGAAGCACTCAGTTTCAGGCTTAGGTCCAGACTTGGGCTTCTTCCTGGGAGAAGCAACTTGCTCGCTATTCTTCTTGAAGTTCCCCTTCTTACCTTTACCCTTTTTCTTGAAACTAGTGGTCTTGTTAACCATCAAAACTTGATGATCCTTCTTGATTTCTACCTCTGCAGCCTTAAGCATTGTGAAGAGCTCGAGAATTGTCATTTCCATTCCTTGCATATTATAGTTCATCATGAAGCCTTTATAGCTTGGTGGAAGTGATTGAAGAACACTGTCAATGACACTATCATTCGGAAGATTAACTCCCAGCTGAGTCAAGTGGTTATGATACCCAGACATTTCGAGTATACGTTCACTGACAGAACTGTTCTCCTCCATCTTGCAGTGTAGCGACCAGACCTCAAACAGTCTGATCTCTGTGCATCAGTGTCATCCCTGGATCGGTAATGCTGACATGCACAGTACTTGAAGGATTTATAACAGAGTAGCAATCACACACTTATTACAAGGAATGTCTCAAAAGAGAACTTATTACAATAAATATGGCTTAAGGCCATCTAATAACGATAACAGCGGAAGGCTTGGAAGATAAGCGAGTCCATCAACTCCAATGGCATCACTGAGTATAAGACCATGACCTAAGGCACCTTACTCGTCGTATGAAAGTCTGCAACATGAACGTTGCAGCCCGAAAACGAGTCAGCACATGGAATATGTTGGCAATGTAACACATAGAGAGTAATGAACAGAATAATGCTATACTACATGCATATATGGCTGGTGGAAAAACTCTATGGTTACAATTTTGCATAAAGCCAATTTTTCCCTACAACAAAGGAATAACTTTTATTTAACTATCATGGTGGTTGTTAAACATTGAGAAGGTTCACCCAACTCAATCCCAATTAAGCATCATCATTAAACCCAACAAAATTAATTAAAGTAACATGATGAGATTCACATGATAATCCAGATACTAGATACTCAAAATGTCCATAGCCGGGGACACGGCTAACCATGATTAGTTTATACACTCTGCAGAGGTTTGCACACTTTTCCCCGCAAGACTCGATCTCCTCCGTTGGAATTCTTGCACTACATGGTGTTTGAGAAATGGATGACCGAGACATAGTCTTTCAGAAGCGTTTGCACCTTACGACGGGTAGACAGTTACACCTACTTTCCCCTACATTTGCTAGTCTACCACTGTAAGAGTTCACACAACTTAATCAACTATGCTAGAGCCCATAGTAGCTTGCGCATGCACACAGAAGTTTCTAGCATGAATAATCTCATGATCCCTTTAAGCCTGGGTGGCTATCCATAGGAGAATCACACGGTACCCCGGGATTTCCATAAAAAACAGGCAATTACTAGGTTTTCCGGGTGCCTCAATCCACCCAGATGTGTATTAAAGTTGCCACCTTATGTAAACCATTAATTAACAATCTCACATATGTCATGGATACAATCATCCAATCGACGTCTACTACCATAGCATAGCAATATAAGTAAACATAGAAGTAACTCCCAAAGGTTTGATAATAAAACAGGGTATAGGTTCTACCTCATCTACTTCCCAATACCCACATGTTAAATAGATCCTAACCATGCAATTGTTTAAGGGTTGATCTAATGCAATAAAACTGGGTAGTAAAGAAGTATGATCAAAGTGTTACTTGCCTTGCTGATGATCCGTGAAACCTACAGACTCGTAGTAGCAAGCGGCGCACTCCGGGTACTCTATCGCAAACAAATAAGCATACAATAAGCACTCATCTAATGCCTAGGTAAAACTCAAATAAGAGATCTAACCAGAAATTTCAACTTAAGAACTCCGGTTTGCAAAAAGAATCAAATCAAATGAAGCAACGAAAGTCAAACGGCGAAAGATACAAGCTTCGTTTACTAATCTGGACCTAAGTCAACTTTTACTGTAGCAAAAACTTGTTTGAGTTGGTTAAACGGAAAGAGGGTTTCGAGACGAAACTCCAGGCGCTAGAATCGCCTGATTCCGATAAACGAGCGAAAAGTTATACTAAAACGAAAATCGGATCAGAAATCGCGATCCAAAATAATAGCAGAAAATCCGAGAAAAAGAAAAATGGACGAACAGGCTAACGAACGAACGTTCGCTGTCTGTGACTAAACAACGAAAACGTTCGCTAAAATGAACGTACGGACGAACGTACGTTAAATAACTAAACCGATCTGTTAAAAAAATGAACTAGAGTGTAAATAAAAACCGGTCAGTTTTTACCTAAACCGGAAAAAACGACGGCTCCGGCGAGATGAGGCAGCGGCTCCGGTGAGGCGGTGGCATCGGCGGGGTGGTGCGGCGGCGGCGGGGAAGTGCGGCGGCGGCGCGGGGCGGCGCTAGCGGCGTGAGGCAGGCGGCGACGCGGCGACTCAGCGGCGACGGCTGCGGGCGCTACTGCTGCTGTGGAGGGTATTTAAGAGGGGGAGGGGGTGGCTCGGCTTGGGGAGGGGGCCAGGGCGGCGGCGGGCGGCTCCCGGACTCCTAGCCGACCCGAACAATTTTTTTAAAAAAAAAACCTCTGAAACTTAAATAAATCCTAGAAAAAAATTTCTAAAAAATGCCAAATAATTTTTCACCGTCTAAATAAAATATTTAGAACAAGATGAACATTTTCTTGGCCCTAAAATGCAATTTTGAAAAACATGCAATTTTCCTAACTTCAAATATAATAGCGATAAACTCCGAAATAAAATCTTCTGTTGATTTTATTATTAAAAACTCAATATTTCTTTATTTTGGGAAAGTCATTTTATTCCCTCTCTTTTATTTTTGTATAAGAAATATTCGAAGATAAAATAATTAAAATCAAATGATCCTATTTTCAAAATTTGAGAAAACTCAAATATGAAAATAACGAAATCTCCAACTCTCTCCGTGGGTCCTTGAGTTGCGTGAAATTTCTAGGATCAAGCCAAAATGCAATAAAATATGATATGCAAAGATGATCTATTGTATAACATTCCAAATTGAAAATTTGGGATGTTACAAACCTACCCCCCTTAAGATGAATCTTGCCCTCGAGATTCGGTTGGCTAGAAAATAGGTGAGGGTGGTCCTTCCGTAGATATTCCTCTCGCTCCCAGGTGGCTTCATCCTTGGTGTGGTGGCTCCACTAGACTTTGCAAAACTTGATAACCTTGTTGCGTGTGACTCTGCTGGCAAACTCGAGAATCTTAACTGGTTTCTCCTCATAGGTCAAATCACTATCCAGCTGAATCGCTTCTAGTGGCACTCTATCTCTTAGTGGTATCTCAGCCATCTCCGCGTGGCACTTCTTCAGCTGGGAAACGTGGAACACATCATGAACTCCTGACAATCCTTCGGGCAACTCCAACTTGTAAGCAACTTCTCCCATACGCTCCAAAACTTTGTATGGTCCCACAAAACGTGGTGCTAACTTTCCCTTAACTCCAAAACGCTTAAATCCTCGAAGTGGAGATACACGAAGATAAACTCGGTCTCTGACTTCGTAAACTGTCTCCTTGCATTTAGAATCCGCATAGCTCTTCTGCCTGGTGCTACCTTGAGCCTATCGTGAATCAACTTCACCTTCTGTTCAGACTCTTTAATCAAATCTGGCCCAAACAACTAACGGTCTCCAACTTCATCCCACAACAATGGCGTCCTGCACCTCCTTCTGTACAAGGCTTCGAAAGGGGCCATCTTCAAACTGGATTGATAACTGTTGTTGTAAGAGAACTCTGCATACGGCAAATTGTCGTCCCAACTAGATCCATAATCTAGCACACAAGCTCTCAATATGTCCTCAAGAATCTGATTGACTCTCTCGGTCTGTCCATCTGTCTGTGGATGAAAGGCTGTACTGAACTCTAGCCTGGTACCCAAAGTTTCGTGTAACTGATTCCAGAACTTTGAGGTAAACTGGGTTCCTCTATCTGATACAATGGTCCTCGGAACTCTGTGCAGACATACGATCCTGGTCATGTATATCCTCGCCAACTTAGCACTGGTGTAAGTGGTCTTCACTGGGATGAAATGAGCTAACTTCGTCAAACGATCGACTACAACCCATATTGAGTCATAGCCTGAACGAGTCCTGGGCAATCCTGTGATAAAATCCATGCCTAGCTTATCCCACTTCCATTCGGGTATCGGCAATGACTGTAGCAACCCTGCTGGCTTCTGATGCTCTGCCTTCAGTCTCTGACAGACATCACAAACTACTACATACTCTGCAATATCTTTCTTCTTTCCGGTCCACCGGAAAGTGTCCTTCAAATCCAGATACATCTTGGTATTTCTTGGGTGAATCGAATACAGCGAATCATGGGCCTCTTGCAGAATCAACTTCCTGATCTCCGGATCATTAGGCACATAAACGCGATCCTCAAACCAAAGGGTATTGTGCTCATCCTCACGAAATCCTTACACTACAAAAAAAATACACTTCCGTGACGATACGTGTTTGTCACAGTAGGTCACGTTTTTGTCATGCATGTACATCCATGACGATTTTATGACAGAATCAAGATAGTCATACCTGTGCTGTCGTAGAAGTGTTCCATGACATTACCAAAATTATCATCACGGAAGTGTCCACTTTCATGACGATAAATCGCGCGTCACAGAAGTGCTTTCGTCAAGGGTGACCGACACGTGGCATCCACCATAATGGAACGTTGTTAAGCTATCGGGTCGGGTTTTGGATCCGATAACCCGTTAACAGCCCCGACCAATGGGGATTTTCCACGTGTAAAATCATCATTGGCTGGAGGAGACACGTGTCTGGTCCGGACTGGCACAAGTGTCACTCGTCCAATGGGCGAGACACGCCTATGATATGTTGACACGTGGACCGGCCCATAAAGTTTAAATGGGCCTGCCCAACTAAAGGCCCACAAGATTTTGCGGACCATAATGGGCCGGCCCAGCTAAAGGTCCACGAGATTTTGTGGACCATAATGGGCTGGCACAGCTAAAGGCCCACAAGATTTTGTGGGCCATAATGGGCCGGCCCAGGTAAAGGCCCACAAGATTTTTGTGTGCCATAATGGGCCGGCCCAGGTAAAGGCCCACAAGATTCTTGCTGATCATAATGGGTCGGGCTGGCTAAAGGCCCACGAGATTTCGCCGACATTAATGGGCCGGCCCAGCTGTAGGCCCACAAGATTTTGAGGACCCTAGTAGGCTGGCCCATTAACCGGCTGCCATGTTTTGGGCCAAATGCCGGCCCATATTTGATCCGGTCCATTAATGGCCTGCCATGTTCGGAGCCTAATAGTGACCCATATGAGATCCGTCCCGTTAAAAGCCTACCACGTTCTGGGCCAAATTACGGCCCAGATCAGATCTGGCCCTTTAAGAGGCTTTGGGCTCAACTATGGCCCATATCAGATTCGGCCCGTCAACTGGACACTATGCTTTTGGGCCCACTTGCTAAAGGCCCACTTAGTAATTCGGTCTGATATTACTTTTGACCTCTTAAGGGCCCGTTTAACATTTCGGCCCTATATTAATTTCGGCCTGTTAAATGCCCGTCATATAGTTGGGCCTAACTACGGCCCGGTTTGCATCCGGCCTGCTCGCAGACGATATCTGATTGGGCCAAACAAGGACCAAGACAATTTTGGCCTGTTAAAAGCCCGTGATTTGATTCGCACAATCATGGGTCGGGGTTCATTTCGGGCTACTGCCGGCCTGTTAGCTGTTCGGCACGTTTCAGGCCCAACCTACATCGTGATTGCATGACGTCCCGATTATGTACCGTAATTTTACGGTTTGGCCGGTTTACTGCGAAGACAGGATATATATACAGTAAAATAACTGCAGCATCGTGAATAAGAAAAAACCTATACTATACAATAAAGAAATTACAGTATATTACATCCACTGGGCATCAAAGTTCGCCACTATGATAATAAAGCACAAGCAGACAGCAGATTACATACACTGGGCATCAAAGATCGCCACCAGTGCAAATAAACACACTGACAAAATAATATACAAAACCGACATCACTTCAATAGAGTTCAAGAAAGGTTAGCCCTGCTGGGGAGCTGCAGCGCAAGCAGCTGAGCAAGATGATGAGACTGCGCTTGTTCAACACTTATATCTTCCTCACTCTGAAAGATAAACAAGCAGACAGATGACAGGTTTTGCACATAAAAGTATCAGTGCTGACAATTCATCACATTTCTTACTGACGAATAAAGTGACACGGTTTAAAATTGCATTAACACAATATGGTATTGTTCAGGTCAAGACATGGCAGGAAATGACATTGTGAAGGAGTTGGCAGCTTCACGACACCACTGGATTACAGATGAAGAACTCATAAGTATCAATGGTTAGTGTGGTGTCAATTTATCCCATTTCAGATTGGCAAATAAAGAGACGGTTTAAATAATATTCCCTCCATCCGGAATTACTTGTCATCAAAATGGATGTGTCTAGAACTAAAATACATCTAGATACATCCATTTCAATGACAAGTATTTTCGGACGGAGGGAGTAGTAGAATGATATGACATTGTTCATAGTTAAGACATTGCAGAATATGACATTGTGCTGTAGTGGGTAGGTTCACCACACCACTGGATTACGGATGAAGAACAGAAGCATACATGTAGTGCAAAAGAAGATCACTTGCTCTGTATAGTTTAATTTACATGGTATGAAGAAGGAACTTGGTTGTACAACTGAAAACTTAAATTGAGAAAGGACAAACTTTTGTTTATGAACTACATAATAAACATTAAACATGCAATTTGATGCAAACACCAAAAATAAACAGCTGTTGCAGTCATGCCTAACCAAATATATACAACAAAGTTTGAAGGCTTGAGATGGACAAACTTACATTATTGGTGAAGACAGGCTCTATAAAGGCCTTGTCCATGCTGATGGGGGGGGGGGAATTCAAGATGTTTACCACAGAATCTTCTTCATAAGCATTGCCTTTATTCTACATTTTGTTAAGAGTAAATATAGATGTGATGATATACGAAAAAATGGAGAATATTTAAGATAAGATGAAGAGTGATGCTACATAACCAAGTAGGTATAACTGTAAGTGCAACGATACAGGCAAAAGGTACAGCCAAGAGCAATGCACAGCTAAACTTCTTCAGTACCAACCTTATGGTAAGAGTAAATATAGATCTGATGTGTAGAAAATGGAGGGCAAAGGAAAATAAGATGTAGAGTGATGGTACATGAACAACTACCTGTCATTATAAGTACACTGATAAAGGACAACATGTACTTACAAGAACAATGCAGAGCTAAAAAAACATTGGCATTGGATATATTCTACACTAATGTAACCATTCATACAAATCAGATAATTTGGAGCGAACAATTGATAAGCAAGCTATCATGCATACTGCTGTCACATAATGAACCAGGTATGTATGCAAGTACAGTGATACAGGACAACAGGTACTAATAAGAGCAAAGCATCGGGCAGCATATTTGTGATATCCTGTCGTTCCTTTCAAACCGGAATTCTTCTTCGAGTAGATTTCCTGCAAAAAAGATCTGTAAGGCACATGCGGAAAAGTACAAGTTCAAATTGTCATGTGATTTCATAGACAGTACCTCATCCTGGGAACGAGACCAGTGCATAACAAGGTTTTTCCATTCAATGCCTTCTAAATTTAGCACAGGAGACTTCACCGGAAATTCGTTTATAGACTTGCCATCAAAGTGTGATTTCCTCAGGTAACACCGATACTGCTGCAATGCTTCCTTGAAAAGCACAAGCAAGCTTTGCTCGTCATGACTATCCAGATTGACCCTCGCCTAGTTACAACAATGTAATGTAAATCATTGATGTGTTCAATCAGCAGAAAACAGGAAAATAATAACCACGAATAATAGCACTTACACGTAAGTTGGACAGGAAGATGTGAAAATGGTGTTTGTCTTCACAATAATCTTCCCATGATGGGAATATATGCACGTAGTCCCTAACAACATTGAAAGCATTGTCTTTTAAACTGGGAATAAATGGAATGGGGTTCCAATCTGCAGGAATTGGCCGTCTCTGCAGTTGGGATAGGTCTTCAGCCTGTGGACTTGCTGTACTTTTTGCTGGAGTGGGATTTTTCTGTGGTACAGCTGGTGCTATGGCAAATGAAATCGGTATACCTTTTGCTAGAGTGCAGGTCCTGTGTGATGGGGCTAGTGGTGTGGCCAGTGAAGTATGGGTACAGTCTGCTGGAGTCGGTCCTATGTTTTGTGTCACTGGTTGTACAGCCAATATAAGTGGGGTGCTGTCTGATTTCTCCGGCACCACCACGGTTTTCAAGGACTTTGCTGGTGCTCCTTCATGTTCGGCAATCACCCTCTTCCTTTTTGATGTCTGATGCACACGAACAACATTTGAGTGGAAAAACATGGTATGATGACAGATGGAATATGTATTGATAATGGATGGGCATGGCATCTCGACATATATGATGAGTATACTAAGCAGATGGCGCGGTGCAAAAAAGTAGAAGAAATGCAAGACAACATATGCAAGATACCCGCAATCAATAAAACATTGCCAAATTAGAACAAGCACCTTGATGGGTGAACAGGACAAGCCATCTGCCTTTGACACTCCTCGAGGTTAGAATAGTCATTAGGATCATATTCTGAACAATAGTCAACAGGTGGGGAGCGTATGAGTTTCATTGCATCCAGAATGGCACTCAATGCCTTGGTGCCAATTTTGTAAGTCATTGCAATGTTTAGCTTCAAGAGTGGACTGCTGCTAGTGCGGCACAAAGTAGCTACACAGATCATAGTGTAGATATAACGGGAAAACCATAAGCATCAGAGTAAAATCAACAAAGTGGAACTTGCTGGAATATATGTGCTAGTATTGCCGGTACGGCTAGAAAGGCTTCAAATACCAACTCTCTTCAAGTGAAGGTGCGGTACTGTTAATATCAGTGTAACTCTCAAAGGCGACACAGCTCCGCGCATTTCCTTGCTATTCTTATAGGATTCAAGTGGGCAGGCCACTACAAATCCTATTCCTATGTTTACAAGATCCTACGAATCAAAGAGGCTCAAAGTGTCCATCACAACCGACCATATAGACCTCTACACTGCAAATGTCCCTGCTCATCTTCAGTACAAGGAACATACTGTACTACTAGCATACTCCCTCCGTTCCAAAATATAAGTCTTGGTAGAGATTTCCACTATGGATCACATACAGATGTATCCAGATACATTTTAGAGTGTAGATTCACTCATTTTGCTCCATATGTAGTCCATGGTGGAATCTATACAAAACTTGTATTTAGGAACGGAGAGAGTACATATTAAAGAAGAACGGAAGAGGAACATGGTAAAGAAGAGCAAGCAGATTTTGGATAATAAAATGTTGGTTGCGCGGTGCCCACACATGATGAACCAGAGCGCATTAAGAATGCAACTCCCAGCGTCTCTCGACCATTTCAGGCGGTTGGATGAAGATCATACGTCTCCTAACCCTTGTTCTTCCTCTTCTCTGATTCTTCCCATACAGAACACCGCACGGGCCGCCGGATGGACCACCGGCCCCCATCGCATGTGTTCCTCTGCCACCCCCACCCCCACCCACGCCCGAACCCCCACCCACGTCGAGTTTTCTTCATTCGGTGAGGCCCCACAAACACCCGAGCCCCTTCGATCGCACCGGCGAACTCCGGCGAGCTCTGAAAAATCGACTGACCCAATTTTGAAATTTAGTCTACTGTGATTTAACTAGTGTGGAATATAAAAGGGGAAAACCATAAGCATTGGGAGTATAGTGTTGAGCGTGCCATGGCGGATCTGAAGGTGCAAACCGGACAAAGGAAACTTCGCAACCAAGACAAGAAATCAAAGTAAAGCAGTGGCAATCTATTTTCTTGCTGTGATAAATAAGTTGAGCAGATACTAAAGAGTACCGCCTCTGGTGCGGCGCTGTGTACGCATCTGCTAAGAATTTGACGGTGCTGCGGTAGCGATGGCTGTCGGTAGCGTGGAAGCAGATCTAGGAGGGTAGACGGTGGCGGCGGGGCGCAGTGGACAAGACGGTCGTAGGAGCAGCGCCAGCAAGGTGGATGACGGCGGGGATGAAGCGAGAGGACGGGATGCAAGAATCCCGGTCGGAAGGTGTGCATGAGAGAGGTCGATCTCTTGTAATGGACGGTGGCATCGGGGTATCAGCTCTGGCATGGTGGAGGAGGACGGCGGTGGATGGGGTGGCGGACGGCAGCGGACGGAGGAGGGTGGGGTGGAGAGGGTGTTTTGGCGCCCACGGAGTACGAATGGGGAAAAGGGAGGTAGAGAGGAAGGGGGAACCATGTATTCAGGGCGCGCTTGTCTCAAATGCGAGGAAATTTACAAACTTAGCCTCCATTTCAAATTTCTACTACATCACAGCAACATTAGTCGGTTGGGGATAGGACGGTAATCTCGCATACACCGAATATTTGTCGACGTGAGTTTGTTTTTGGCGCCCACCGTGTATGAATATGAATCAGGGAGGGAGTCGATTTCAGCCGAGGTCACACTGTGTTTTGGCGCCCGCCGTGTATGAATCCGGGTGAGAGGCGGTTACGTCATGTTTGGGTGAAATTAGAAACCTACCCCTATCAAAACCTATAGAAATCCAGCAGATAGGCTTTACGTGGCAGGGATAGGCAGTAGTGATTTCCATCTCACAGATTTTGGTTTCGGGCGGTTATTGCGACTTTCCCCGCTTCGTTCAAATTTTGCAGAGTGCACGTTTACCGTGCCAACTCAATTCGAATCTTGTTTGTATTCTATTTTTTTCGGGCGGGATCCATTTTCAATTGGAATTACATTCTATATACATCATTTTTTTATATATACTTTCAAAAGCACAACAAAGAATTCTGCTCCTTTATATGTATAATATGATTTACAAATACAACGATCTCGAAAGCTTAAGGTTGAATTCGAAAAAAATTAACCAAATTATGTTCTACTAAAATGTATGGATCAGTAATATCTACATATTAAACAACATAGATGTGCGTGAATTCATATGAGTATGCATGTTTGATAGATCAATTTTGGTTCGAGTATGGATTACATGTATCATCATCTCAAATTCAAATATTTGAAACCCTTTTTTGTTCACTCCTTTCACGCCCATCTCTCTCGCATGCATGCTCCTTCAGGTAGCTATCACTCTCTTTTCTCCAGCTCACTCGCACGCTCACTTCATGTTTCTCCTATCCTTGCAAACATGGTCTCTCGATGTCTCCCTTGAGAAGTATCACACTCTCCCTATCATTATACATTACATGGTTTTCATTATCTCTCACGTCTCTACTGTTCTCTGGTATCACTCGATACCTAAGCTTTTTTTTTCACCGCCACACACAGTCTCCACTCGTCTTTCACTTTGTCTTTCTCTCTATGGGATTCTCTCACACACCCTATATGTCTCTACATATGACTCATACCACTAAATTTACTCTCTCTCTCTCTCCTGTAGACACAACATTTGTTGTGGTCTCCTTTTCGTCTCCATCCCAGACTGACATTATTCATTTGTTTACCGATCAGACAACCCCGACTACCGTATCCTCTCTCTCTCACGCAGACACACACACACAACTCCTGCTTCCACTCCCCTTCGCGACTACCGTCTCTCTCCCACACACACAAAACTCTCTCTTTCACACCCCGACTCGTATTTCTCTCACAAACATTTATCGACTAGCTAGCCTCTAGATAGGTTTATACACCCGCACACTCGTGCTTCCACCATCGCATACATGTCTCTCTCCTGCTCCTTGTATCTATGTACCTTTTTCTTTCCTTCTTGACCCTCTCAATCGTGCACACACACACTATCGCCTCATTTTAAGCTGATACCTATCACACACACACCACTTCTGTCTTTGTCACACATGCACTCCGTCCTCCTCCACTCTCCCTCTCTCACACACACACACATGGATTTTGCAACAACTAGCAAGATGTGCATGCGTTGCACGGAACATCAAGATGCATTTTATGAGTAGTTTATCTTGTGGGGGAAAAGGATGAATGAGGGAAGGCCTTATTTGCAAATGTGGAGAGGGGTGTGGGTATCTTTTTGCAAAATTGCCATAGTTTCCTTCCTATCCGTCAGATATAGATCGGACGGCCTATATTGCAGGACGGAAGTCACACGATCATCACCGACAATGATTTTTATAAGAGTAGGGATAAAAAATAGAGTTGGTGATGATGGTGGGCCTGCCATCCTGCAATGTAGGTCGTCCGATTTATATCTGATGGATAGGAAGGAAAATATGGCAATTTACCCGCACTCTTCACCACATTTGCAGATAAGGCCTTCCCTCGTTCATCCTTTTCTCCCACAAGATCTTGATGTTCCGTGCAACGCACGGGCATCTTACTAGTAAGAGTAGAAATTAGACATATACCACTTCTTGAATCTTGAAACCAACAACATTCCTCCCTTACCTCATCAAAACCGCCAAAGGAATATATTTTGAGTGAAACATAACATATTTTTAGTGATATACGTATTTCAAAACTAGACTTTTTTTCTATCAAATCGGTGAATATGTATTAATCTACTTTGATTTTGTGGCAACGCATTGGCACATTGCTAGTAGTTATTATAATTTTTTGGACACCAGACAAACGGTGGAGTACATATACGAAGAGAAGAGGCACACGCATGCAGTCGGCCTCTCGCTGTCTCGCACACATGAGTGTTACGTAAAGGCGGCGTTAACAAATAAACCCTAAAACCCTAGGTGCACGATTGCTACATTCGCGGGTACCGGGTACGTGGTGGAGCACCTTTGTGGGAATAGTCAGCTCGCGTGATAATTTGATCCATAGGAGTTGATGGTCAGGACCACAGGTGAACGACTTGGAGCGCGGTGGCTCGCCAGTTCCCACAGATCGAGTAGCCATGTTTAAAATATCGTGTTTTTAGCGGGGTTAAGAGTTCTGATTTTCAATGGCACATTATAAGTAGTAAGTAGTTTTTAGAACGATTGGTATGGAGCGAAAATGGAATTCATAGTACTACGTACCTCCTTGGCGTATGGTTGTATGGGTTTATGTTGCGAGATGTTGAACCTGGTAGTTCTAGGGCAAATACTATGGTTTAGGTTTAGATGCTGGTTTTCAGTAATCGGAAGGGGAAACCCTTCTTTGATTAAAAAAACTACTACCTCCATTCTGGTTTACTAGTCCCCATCGTACTTTGGGTCAAAGTTTGTCCACAAATTTTACTTGTAAAATGTGAATGGAAAACGAGATTTTGTTATACCCAAACAAAAAAGGACTGGAGGGAGTGATTGCTCTGACACGGATGCGACCTCTCATAGCGCAGGCATTGAACCGACGCGTCGGCCAAGAGGGCCGCACTCGCTGCAGGCTCGGCTGAGCATGCCTCCTCGCCGCGTGCAACCAGCCTAAGACTGTCCCGCCTGCCTTCATTGAATCCGCGCGTGTGCCGGCAACACGTCCTTCCGCGAGCCGGCAGGCATTTTAGAACAGAAAAAATGACTAAAATATAATTAATTTATGCATGGTCTTGACTTGTTGTGCTCGCACTCGTAGCAGGAACTAGTAGAGGTTTTTATTTATTTATAACTCTCCTCACATTTTTTTTGGCTTTGAAGTGAATCATGGTTGTGAACATTACGTATGAATGTGCAGATATCTGTGAACATGAGTTTGATGTGGAAGTTGAACTTGGAATGTCGGGCCTGCGCGTGAACTATACAATGTCCAATGCTTCGTCTGTTATTGTTTGGAAAGTAATTGCTGTTATTACATGACCCCAAAAAAACATTTTGTGCCACATCAATAGATGCACAGAAATCACAACAGGCATGCTGACTGGATAAACATTTGAACCTAGCTATTATGAAGGAAATTTTGTATTGACAACCGTTTTAGATAGCAGGAGACGCCTAGCTTGCTTTGCCTCTGCTAGCTTATTTCTGGCTTCTTCCATCTCTTCTTTGGCTTGGGTGAAGAGAGCATCTGATTGCTCTTTTCGCTTCTTCAGGAACTCAGCTACATTCTCAAGGGCTGCTGCACGCTTTCTTTCAGCCTTTACTAATGCCACGAGGATACGAACAGCTGACGACTCCACCTGGCTTGTGTATAATCCAGCATCATCTGGGAATTTGCACCTTGTGTCTAATCCAGCATCATTAGGGAACTGGCACCTTGTGTGTAATCCAGCCACATTTTGGAAACATGATCTCGAGGTTGACCATACTTCCCTCCTCGCAGGAACTGCATCCTGACATGAAGTTACTTCTTTTTTAGGTCAATACTCAGAGAAACCTAGATCCATTTAGGAGAAGCCAGATAAACAGAACTCGGAGAAGTGAATTCAAAAGGAAAAGAAATATAAAAACAGACTACAAGGTGAGAACACCCACTTCCTACATCAAGCTAAAAACGAAAGCATTAGGACGATTAAGACTCTTCTTATTACACATCGAAGAACACCAGCTTAAGAGAAACAGAAACTACAACATATACACATCGAAGAACACGAGGCTAAACGAAAGTAATTGAAAGGGTGTTACTTACCAAAGCTCGTTTTACAGGTTCGCTGCAGCTCCTCTTTAACTTGCCACGCTCATTGAAGATGTCCCGAATATCCCGTGTTTGGTCTTCATTGCTCCTCTGCATGTTCACACTCGTGGTTTTAAAATCTCAACATGGCAAGAAAAATACTATTAGTAATACTCGCGCATCTTGTGGGCAACATTAAAGCACTTGTCTGCCATGTTAGAGCATCTCCAGCAGAATCGCAACGCGTGGCGCTTTAAAAAAGCGTTTACAGTGCTGAGATCGATAAGTAGATACTAGAGAGTAGAGGATAGTTCTCAACATAGATAGATAAAAAAAGATAATTCAACTACTCCTCGTCGTCCGACTCCTCCTCGGTGATGTCCTCCTTCGACGTCTGACTGTAGGCGTGAAGATACCGATCATCGTCGGATTCCCAGGGCGACGCTACTCCTAGCCTCATGTTGAATTGAGCGTCCACTTTTTGCCTACGCTTGTCCTCGCGATAGGCGGCTCGCTCCACCCTCCTTTGCGCGTAGAACTCACGCTCGTTGATGATGTCCTTCGGGAAGTGTTGGTGCCACAGCGCCATGGCTTCCTCGTCCATCTCAGCGATGCCGAGACGGTGCTCCCGCCTCCGGTTGTCACGACAATCCTCGTTGGTGCTAAGCCGCGGCAGAGGCGCGAGCTCCTGCGCCCGCTCCCACGTCGGCGCGTTGGGGAAGTTCAATGTTCTATGAGGCCACTGGAGGCGCCATGCCGCTACGTTGTACGCGCGGGTGGCCTCGTTGGCGGTGTCAAAATTGCCGAGGCCGAGGCGCATCCCGCGAAACCGGATCTCGGCGGAGAAGCCGCCGGAGGGGCACGTGCGGACGCCGCGGTATCCCCAAGTTTCCCGGTGACGCGGCGACATGGTGGCGCGGCGGCAGCGAGGTGAAAAAGAGCGGGGAGAGAGCGGTGGCG
Source organism: Triticum dicoccoides (assembly GCF_002162155.2). NCBI lineage: Eukaryota > Viridiplantae > Streptophyta > Magnoliopsida > Poales > Poaceae > Triticum > Triticum dicoccoides. Next base: position 397,689,605 of record NC_041383.1, on the reverse strand, counting down.
AGGCACAAAGTGGTGGCAAGGCATAGAGCGGTGGGAGGGCGTTGGATTTTATAAAGCGCACCGGATGCCGCGCGCCAAAACTAGCGCACGCCCGGCCGCTTTTTCCCGCGCGTGCGCGATCCTTTCCTGACGTCTCTGCTATCTCTACTCTCTTCTCTACGGTTATATTTATTTAATATTTAATATTTAATATTTATCTCTACTTCCTTTACTGTCTACTTTTTTTTCTCTATACTTTTTTTTCTTGCAATATAGGTCGTCCGATTTATATCTGACAGATAGGAAGGAAACAAATGGGAATTTTGCAAAAATATACCCATACCCCTCTCCAGATTTGCAAATAAGGTCTTCCCTCGTTCATCCTTTTCTCCCACAAGATAAACTACTCATACAAATGCATCTTGATGTGGGCAACACATGGGCATCTTGCTAGTCCTAAAAACCTTTCCATCATTTGCCACACTACTGGTTGCAGATGAAAAACCTACCCAAGCACAGTGCGATACAGGAGTGCTACCTCTTGAGCACTGCGTTGGATTTCCCCGAAGAGGAGAGGATGATGCAGTAAAGTAGCATAAGTATTTCCCTCAGCTTTTGAGAACCAAGGTATCAATCCAGTAGGAGGCCACGCACAAGTCCCTCGTACCTGCACAAAATGATAGCTACTCGCAACCAACGCGATTAGGGGTTTTCAATCCCTTCACGGTCACTTACGAGGGTGAGATCTGATAGAGATGATAAATAATATATTTGGTATTTTTGATATAGAGATGCAAAGTGAAAAGTAAAAGGCAAAGTAAAAACAAAGCAAGTATTAAAGTAATGGAGATTGATATGATGAGAATAGACCCGGGGGCCATAGGTTTCACTAGTGGCTTCTCTCGAAAGCATAAGTATTCTACGGTGGGTGAACAAATTACTGTTGAGCAATTGATAGAATTGAGCATAATTATGAGTATATCTAGGTATGATCATGTATATAGGCATCACGTCCGAGACAAGTAAACCGAAACGATTCTGCATCTACTACTATTACTCCACTCATCGACCGCTATCTAGCATGCATCTAGAGTATTAAGTTAAAAACGGAGTAACGCCTTAAGCAAGATGACATGATGTAGAGGGATAACTTCATGCAATATGATAAAAAAAAACATCTTGTTATCCTCGATGGCAACAATACAATACGTGCCTTGCAACCCTTTCTGTCACTGGGTAAGGACACCGCAAGATCGAACCCAAAGCTAAGCACTTCTCCCATTGCAAGAACTACCAATATAGTTCGAAGAGACTTGCAAAGATAACTCAATCATACATAAAAGAATTCAGAGAAGATTCAAATATTATTCATAGTTAAGTTGGATCATAAACCCATAATTCATCGGTCTCAACAAACACACCGCAAAAATAAGATTACATCGAATAGATCTCCACAAGAGAGGGGGAGAACATTGTATTGAGATCCAAAAAGAGAGAAGAAGCCATCTAGCTACTAACTATGGACCCGTAGGTCTGAGATAAACTACTCACACTTCATCGGAGAGGCTATGGTGTTGATGTAGAAGCCCTCCATGGTGGATGCCCCCTCCGGCGGAGCTCCGGAACAGGCCCCAAGATGGGATCTCGTGGATACAAAAAGTTGCGGTGGTGGAATTAGGTTTTTGGCTCCGTCTTTGATCTTTCAGGGGTACGTAGGTATATATAGGAAGAAGGAGTACGTCGGTGGAGCAACAGGGGGCCCACGAGGTAGGGGCGCGCACAGGGGGGAGGGTGCGTCCCCCACCCTCGTGACCGCCTCGGTTGTTCCTTGGAGTAGGGTCCAAGTCTCCTGGATCACGTTTGGTGAGAAAGTCATGTTCCCGAAGGTTTCATTCCATTTAGACTCCGTTTGATATTCTGTTTCTTTGAAACACTAAAATAGGCAAAAAACAACAATTCTGGGCTGGGCCTCCGGTTAATAGGTTAGTCCCAAAAATAATATAAAAGTGGAAAATAAAGCCCAGTATAGTCCAAAACAGTAGATAAAGTAGCATGGAGCAATCAAAAATTATAGATACGTTGGAGACGTATCAAGGAGCGACGCACAATTACAAGCTGATATTCTGTTGGACAATGGAGGCTATAACCAATTACTTTTACGGGAACAATAGCACCCAGGAAAATTGAAGGGTAGGTATGAACAAAATTGGAACTGCAGATGTACTACTAAGTGATTCAATGCACACATTACCAATCGAGGAGGAGAATGATGGTCGCGGCGGCCTCTGTGAGTCATGGTCGGCAATGGGAGTCGGTTCATTGTCCATGACGGTGGTACTTCTGCGCTTGGCGTCGGCTTCCGGGAAGCAGATCCGAGACCGTGGAAGACGATGCCGGGGAAGAGGCTCCGTGTACGATGACGACGGTGGACCGGCTCTAGTGCGGCGTACGAGGTCGTCGATGAGGCAGATGCGCTGCGGTGGACGAGTGCGCCGATGTAAAGGGGAGGAGCACGAAGGCTGCGGTGCCGTGGAGAAGTCTATTTTTCGGTGGGGATAGAAAATGGGGAGCATTCAGGTGTACTACTCTAGGCGCCGGGGTGGGGTTGGCTGGGTAGGGTGAACCTGAAGTTATGAAAACAGCCCCCTACCAAGCGTCATCCGTAGGCCTGTTCCGAAGGCTATGATGGTAACTTCCCACTGCTCGAATCAGGGTCGCGGGAGATTTTCCGGTCGACCTCAAAATTTTGTGACACTGGACTCCCCGTGTGGCGTGTTGAGTGATTCGGCTAAGCAACTAGCGAGTAGTAGTAGTAAACTCTGCATATTAGGTTTGACCGAAGTCAAACTTCCTAAAGTTTGACCAAGTTTATATAAAAATATAAACATTTACCATAACAAATATGTATGATGTGAAAGTACATTCAATAATGAATCTAATGGTATTTATTTGTTATTGTATATGTTAATATTTTTTGTTATAAGCTTTCTGAGAGTTTACAAAACTTGACTTTGACCAATGCTAATACGCGGACTTAAATAAAAACGGAGGGAGTACACATTTGTTTTCTTAGTTTGTAGTGAACTAATCATTTGTTGAAATTGTGAAATAAATATATTAGGCTATTGACTTCGAATGTAATGGTCTATACAATTCAATAGTTACAATCATTGTCGAATCCCAAGATGTATACAAGGTCTATAGTACTTCACAACATGCTCAAACTCACATAATCCCAGTCAAATGAGAATCTAAATGCATTTCATAGTTATTACTTTGTAGGATGCAACAAAAACAACCAAAACTCTACATCAACCATTACAGAAGCAACATTTTGACATATCCCAATGTGTGAATGAAACATGCAGAGAGAGCTTTTGAAGATGGAGCAGATAGGGGGGAAAGATTGTATGTATGTGGATGAGAGAGTAGGAGACAAACCTAACGAGAGAGAGAGAGAGAGAGAGAGAGAGAGAGGAAGAAGTTAGGTCTGTTTGAAAGATGGAGACATGTAATATACGTGAGATGCGTGTGCATCCGAATTCTGTACACGTGGAAGGAGAAGAGACAACATGTTTGACGAGAGAGCTGGAAAAACATGGACGAGAGGGGAAGGATCTCATGGGTTGAGGGATTGACAATTTTGTGCGGGGGAGAGAGGGATTGGTAATTTTGTGCAAGAGAGAGAGAGAGGGTGGGGGGAGGAGTCAGTCAGCCGTCGTCACATCACCCTGCTTCCAAATGACCCCACATTCTCTAGCGCGGTGTGGTCGCCGTCTTCGATTTGCTCGATGCCCTCTTTGAAGATTGAGGTGTTGTGCATGTTGGCATGCAAAGAAGCACAAGCGAGAGTGGTCGCGGTATAACCTTGGCTGGGGATGAATTGTGTGCTCGGGGGAGTGTGTGTGTGTGTTATGCTGCGTGTATCTGTCTATGTGTGTGTGTGTGTGTGTGCGAGCACGCGCATGTGTGTGTGTCAGATATTGAGCGAAAACAAACCTAAGGAGAGAAATGGGTATTCACGAAGAGATTGTGCGGGCCTTGAGGTGGGCAGGGGCCGAGTGAGGGTGTCAAAATGTGCGCGTTGATGCATGTGTTGCATGCGGCCGTGCGAGGGACGGACGAATCGAGACAGATGGTTGTTGTGTTACAGATGCTCCTCGCTCTCTCTCTCTCTCTCTCTCTCTCTCTCTCTCTCTCTCACACACACACACACACACACACAAGTAAACTAGAAGACCGTTCTCTCATGTATACACAACGTATCGGCATCTGTCTATGTCTCACTCATGCATGATCATTTGCACATTTACACCTCTCTATGTTTGTATCACACGCACACCGTCTCCACATTGCCCTTCCGCCACAACACACATATGGACACATACACACGTTCTCTCTCAGTCACACACAAAATAAGTATTAAAAAAAACTAGGGCGCACCTAAAACGTCCAAATCCAAATAAACACAAACTGGAGCTAAATTCAAATATATGGAAATATTTCAGCGTCAAGAACTTTCCCAGGAAAAAAAGTTGAGTAATATTCGGGGATTGTTTTCACACACACAAAAAGGTTCGGTGGATGTCCTTCGAACGCGACATGGTGACGCACCGTTCGATCGACCGTGCGGTCGCGGTTCACGCGCTTGCACAGGATTCTGTATCGTGGCTGTGGTACTAACTTCAAAAAAAAAGCGCTGCCTAAGTCTAATGTTTACGTGTACTAGTACGGTTTTATTTTAAGTTTGACCAACCTTATATAAAACTAAAGTAAGCTCCCACACGTGCACTCATCAATATGCCGCCGCCGCCGTTGCGCATGCCGGCGCCCGCCTGCTCCGGCCAACAATTTCTCGCCCATCACCATCGTGTCGCTGCCATCCCTGTGCCATGAAGCCAAAGGCTCGCCCGCTCACGTCGTCTGCAGTTCCTCCTCGCCATGCCGCCGCACTGCCAAGCACGCGAGCAGCTGGTGGAGCCGCGTCTATGCATGCAGCGTACGAAGAGGAGGACGAGCACGTGCTCCAGCACGCCGGCGAGGAGGAACTAGCGTGTCATTGTCATCTCTGCCTGCACGGAGGAGGCGCGCATGGTGGCTGTCGCAGCGGAAGCCGGTCACGCGCGCGTCAAACCCACAAACCGGGTGCGGACGCAGAATCTACCTTTGAGACCTTGAATGCCACGTGGATCCTGCAATCTGAAGGAGCAATTTGGGTCAGTCGACTCATGTGAGTCGTTTGATGCAACATGGATGGCTAGAAGGGCTTCTTCAACCTCTTCTGCCATCTTCTTCCTTCGCTCTGTCGAACTTCTTTCACAAATCGATTGACCCAAATTATACTACTAGTACGAACGTATTAAGTACAGTAGGAACACGAAGATACGAGCAGTAGTACCAACTGCAAGAAGAACAGTAGTAAGACATAGTACTAGTACTACTGTACATACTAAAGAGTTAAAATAACGAGAAAGAACATAAACATAGTTCTGCTGGGGCCTCAGCACAACACACCCTTGAAAATAAACTAAGCAACTAGTCCGCTTGACACTGTAGTAGAACCAGCATGAGCGACGGCACTGCCACCTACTCAGAGTCCGAGTCCACGTCCTTGACTTCGTCCTCGTCCCTCTTCCTCTTCCTCTTCGCCGACGCTTCTTTGCTTGAACCGTACACTGGGCTCTTCTTCTTCATCCAACCCTTGTAGATATTTAAACAAAGGTAGGCATCCATTGCTGCGTACAGGATGTGATCTTCATCTAATGTCTTCGACTCCCATGCATGATGAAACTCGTGATGAGGTTTCTTCAGTTTAGCGTACGAAGGATCAATCATGGCTGCTGCCAGGGTCAGCATTGAAGGTTGAGAGGAGGACACCAGGCTTGCCTTTTGGAGATCGAAGGGCTGGCCTACAACGAGACCTATCCGACGCAGGACATCCCTATCGTTCTTAAAGCCTACAGTAACGAATTTCACTCTTTTGTCCTTGAGGAAGTTCTTAAAATCCTGGCACTCAACGTCGGCATGGCATATGTGGTAGACCAAGCAAACGTTATGTACGCAAACCTGGATCACGGCGGGCTTCTTCCTCTCTTCGTCCTTTAGATCCTTCTCTCATCCCAGGACTGTGGTGTACTCAACATCTAGCCCAATGACCCACTCATCCGTTGAACTGTTGAGCATGTGTAGGAAGCGAGCAAGCCATGCTTTCACCGTCACGGATCCACGTGTGTAGATGATGATGAACTGATCGCCGGTGATGGCTCTAACCTGGTACTCAGCGGCGACCATGGAGATTTGGGAGGATATGGGTTTTGGAGGAGGGTTAGGAGAAGTTGAACTGTTGTACCCCACAAAAACTGGGAGCGAACTAATGTGAAAGGACGGGATGACTGGGAGTGAACTGTTGTGAGGTAGTAGAAGACGGGGACAAGTAGGGCATGCGAACGGTGTGGGGTTGTTGGCTTGCCCCGTGGATAAATGGCTGCAAGCCCCCAAAGAGTTCTCGAGAACTATGTGGGACCCACTAGATGTCATGTCTACTAGACCCATATCGTAGGCCTAATGGTACAGGTTCTGCCTGTTCGCACGCCATGCCGGCGCGTGGATGTAACTTCACTTAATTCCGTCAACTGCCGTGCCTCCCACGACCTTCGCCTCCCTCGCGCGGTCGCGCCCTTTGAGACTTCTACCGGCTATAAATGAGCAATTTTTTTGCCTACTCCGCATGCATGATACTCCCTCTGGTCCTTTTTACCCCCTTCAACCGTTTGCAAAGTGTGTGACCAAATTTATACTTTTTTGAACACCACCTTATATTAATTAACCAGGCACACCAGTGCACTCATTTGATACAATATTCACCACACAGGGCGGTACATTATTTACAAGAATACCATCTAATCTATTGTCAAAGCTATACTTAGCGATTAAGTGTGCCACCTTATTGGCCAAACGACTAATCTTTGACAATTGAAGATTGTTGATCAACTTCGAGATTCTCAACGCTTTCATCTTCAGGTCACGCATAGCAGACCTGTCATAGTCCCCCGATGCAAGAGACGCTACCACAAAAGCGCAATCAGTCTCTAAAATTACAGGATTATGAAGAGAAATACCTATGTAGAGACCGGCAATGCAAGCCCTAAGCTCCGCTTCCTCAATGCTTTGACAGGCATCAATGAAATCCCACGACCAAATGTATACTAAAAATATCAATATCTACAATACTGATTATAATGAGTATAAGAACTATGTTTTATAATGAGTGTAAAAATATTGATTTGATATTGTGAATGTTGATACTCCCTCCGTCTAGGTGAGTAAGTCATCTTAGGTTGTGCACCGTGACCAAGGAGGAGGGGAAAATGAGATACATTAATGTTTATTTGCTAATTAAATAGTATTGCATGCAATGAACTAACCACTGCATGGCATGTTTGATAGTCTCAGTTCATTAAAAGCATGCACACCCTCATCTCTTATTGGTTGATACATCAAGAAACAAGAAACGAGGTAGAAGTTAATGCACCACGCCTACGTGTTTTTGGATTATTTGGTTTTCGTAAGATGACTTACACACCTAGCTATTAGAGTACCACTACCTCCCTTCTAGTTTAAAGGGCTCGACTCAAAATTTTCACCTACTCTTAGCAAGATAGTAGAGGCGGTGGAATAGTTTTTGAAGTCTACAAAAGTACTCAACTAATGCTATCGTTCTTCACAAAAAATGTGTTTACCAATGCATGCATGAACACTAGTTACTCTAACCCCCTCTCTTTAATTCTTTGCCACATCAGCATGTTTGCTACTCCCGTGTGCATGATACCAGCTAAGATACCACCATTATGGCCAGCCTTAATCATCGCATGCAATAATTTAGTGCACCTTGAAATATGAATATGTGTGGGGCGTGTATGTTTTTAATGACTTGAGACTATACCTAGCCCGACATGCAAGATGACTTATTATGCACCGTTCCCCATACCTGCAGGAAGCCCGTTCGTCTCCAAATCTTTTCCTCTCCATGTGTTGAAACAATATGCCTGCCAAACTCTCCTTCTCCCTCCGGCGGTCCCACCACTCCACCCCGTGTGAAAAAATCTGCATGCATGACTCTCCGTCCCCCACGCTCGTCCAATCCGTTGTGACCAACAATATTTCCACCCCTTCGCTCCCCCGTAATTTACTCCAACAAATATGCCCACGTAACTTTTACTTAACTTCAGGTGCATTGGGTCACTCACATATGGGCCCAGCAGGGTACTGGCCCACATGTCAGTGATGCAACTGGACCTGTAGTTAAGTCAGTGCAGCTCAGTCCATATCTTATGTAGGTGTGCCATTGCTCGCTATAAATACTGCACCTCCCACAACATCGCTATCTCCTCCCCCTCACGTTCACGTTCATCGCTATCTCCTCCCCCTCCCTCTCACGTCGACCACCATGGCATCGCCCCTCCCAAGCCCTAGGAGCCCCTCGCTGCACCGCACGGACGGTCACGCGTCGCCGTTCTGTTCCTCGCCGCCACTAGTCGAGGAGCACGCGTCGGTGTTCCACTGCTCACCGCTACGCGACGCGTCGCTGTTCTGTTCCTCGCCGCCACTAGTCGAGGAGGACGCGTTGACGTTCTGCTCCTCGCCGCGACATGATGCATCGCCGTTCCGTTCCTCGCCGCCACTAGTCGAGGAGGACGCGTCGGGGTTCCCAATCTCGCCAGCACGCGCGTCAGAGGACGCGTCTGGTCCCCGCTACGAGGAGAACATCGCGCCGCTCGCCGAGCCCCCCAGCCTTGAGGAGCTTTGGAAACAAATGGATGTCGCCTTGTGGGAGGCTTTGCCTCCAGCAGAGCACGCCAAAATAGAGGCGGAGAAGAAGGCCGAGGAAGAGAAGCGCACCGTGCAACAAGCTGCCTGGGAGGTCTATGTCGCGTCTGAGAGAGTCAGGCAATTGGCTCTTTGGCAGAAGGCTCATGCGAGGGCCGTGAGGGTGGCGGAGGACGCCCGTGCCGACACCCAGAGTGTAGTCAGGCCCATGCGCCTCATCTATGCTTGGCGGTAAGTGGACCGGGTGCATGCTTCCAGCCAGGAGGAGTACCTGTTGGCGCCGGATCACCACACCGGTGAGATCGCGCTCGCCCGCCGGCAAGCCGCCAATCAGCACCTCGTGAGTTGCGAGGCTGAGGAAGAGGCGTTGTGTCGGCGCGCTGGGAAACGGCCGTGCACCAGGGCACTCGTGGCGCGCCGCAAGCGCTCCTGCGAGCGTTGCGGCTTTTAGGAGGAGTATAGTGTTTGTTTCGTAAGGCAATCTCATTAGTTTTGGGATGCAAATGATAAATCCCGAACATTCAGAAATTTTTAGCGTCCTTAATTAAGTATGTAAAAGGGAAAGTTTGGAAACGTTGTGTATTATTACGCATTTTGCAAGTACATGCATATAGCACAAATTTTACTATATACTATCGGACTACACACCTCTCTCGATATATGCTTGCAGACTGTGCTACTCCCTCCATCTAGGTCAATAAGTCATCTTTGGTTGTGCACGGTGACCAAGAAGGAGGGAAGACTTGTACACCTAGACGGAGGGAGTACTACTATTACTTATGTACGTGCAAATGCATGTTTTAACATTATGATGCGGTTTTTGTAAAAGTAGAAAAACAACACTAGTCAAGCTTGTGAAACGATTCGATGCAAAACAAATGCAAAAATGCTCGTTTGATTGTTTACTTTTAGCTTCCTTCTCTGTGGTTATTTCTTTGTCGTACTTTGTACGGAGTATCTCACTGGTTGGAAAGGCATGCAAATTCCCAAACCACTTCTTACACCCTGTATCGAATTTTTTGCCTAACAAGTTGTGCCGTGCAATTGGAATTCCAACTTGAGTACTACTACTAGTAGGAGTACCAGGGGCCAGTTCTTTTAGGCTTCTAGATTAGTAATCCCATAACTACTACCTCCGCCCTGGTTTATTGGTCCCCATTGTAATCTGTGTCAAATTTTGATCATAAATTTAACTAATGAAATGTTAGTGCATGTCACATGCACTACTCCATCCGTCTAGGTGAGTAAGTCATCTTAGGCTGTGCACCGTGACCAAGGAGGAGAAAACGAGAAACGTTAATGTTTATTTGCTAATTAATAGTATTGCATGCAATGAACTAACCAATGCATGTCGTGTTTGATATCTCAAGTCATTAAAAGCATGCACACTCTTTATCTCTTATTGGTTGATATGTCAAGAAACAAGAAACGAGGTAGAAGTTAATGCACTGCGCCTAAGTGTTTTGGGATTATTTGGTTTTCGTAAGATGACTTACACACCTAGATGCACCGTGCCTAAGTGTTTTGAGTAACATTTTATCAGTTAAATCTTTGGTCAAAATTTAGCACAAATTACAATGGTGAGGAATAAACCAGGACGGAGTAGTAGTTTAGAAGCCCAAATAAATGAGTGAGGTGCCTTATTGTTACTCTCCACTGTGACCAGTCTTGTGGGAAAAGCTGGGGAAGCCGCCAAAAGAACTGGCCCTAGGAGTAGTAGCTAGGGATCGAGTGTGGGAGATGAACCGGAGAAAGTAAATGCAGAGAGATGAAATGCAAAAAAGACAGAGGGATGTGATGGTTGCTTGTCCGTTTATTTTACCAGACCACTTATTACTGGGAGTGGTTGGGTTTTGTGATATGACGGCTTTACTGCCGTGCCACGAGCGGGGTGAGAGGTGAGATTCCTGTGCAGTGCCTCCCTCTACACTTGTACTACATCGGTCGTGGTTTATTAGTCCCCCATTGAATTTGACTGAAGATTTAACTCACAAAATGTTAGTGCATGTCAACAAAAACTATATCGTTGGATTCGTATTTGAACATAGTTTTGAATGATATAATTTTAGGTGACATACATCAGTATTTATCATACTATATATAATGTTAGTTCATTTTTTGGTCGTACTAATCTATAGTAGTAAGGTGCCCATGTGTTGCACCGAAGAGTGAAATGCATTGATCGGGGAGTTGTTTATTTTGACAAAGGATGTGGGGGTCATCTCATGTGTAACGGGTATCGATAGGTTTCTTCGGATATTATCTCATCTCTAGAGCTCACAAACATCCGGGTGAAATAGATAAAAAGGTATCTTTTGCAAACAAAAGCGTTCAACTGTTCAACCTGCATCCAAAACTTGTGAAGAAATAACACTTACTGTGCTTTGCAAGAAATGATCTTTAAGAATTAGTTTTTGAGTATCGATTGTTATACATGTTGGCTACAGATGACATGGCACTTTCTTATAGTCAACAGTTGGCTATACTATTAAGTAATATGAACCATGCCCTTATACACCTAGACGGAGGGATTAAATCAGGATGACTTGCAAGGGGGCAGAGGAGATGTAAGAAATGGTTCATCGTAAGTCTTTCACCAGTACTGTAGTAAAAATCCATACATGGAAGATTCTAGACTAAACCATAAACGGATACACTTTTATTCATGCGCGATACTCCAATAGAGCAAGATCCTGCATGGAAGTCTCCACATGCTTAGACAGCGAATTACATTGAACGAAGACTAATGATCAACATTGAACTTGATAATGCGTAATTTTTTTTAGAAGAACAGGGAGGCTCCTCCCCGGTTCCATTATCAAATGAAACCCAAAGTGTCTTACATCAGCTCACTGAGAGGAGCAGTTCAAAGGAAGGACTGCAGCGAAAGCCACTCAAGTTTAACGACAAGCTTACAGAATCAAAAGCGGCAAAGACACAGGCCATAAGCGCCCACACACACACTACATGTTTTCTAGGTGCACTTGATAATGCGTATGTCCAGGTGAACCTCCTTGGAGTCCCCGTGCACCGCGTTGGCGGGTAAAGGATGCCATGGGTTTTCCAAGTCCACATTGGCGGGATAGTCCCAGCTCCCTAGAGTCCAAGTCCGTCCGATGAGGCCGGTGTCGCTGCCCACGCGACCCGGAGGGGTAGTAACACTGGCCACACACCCGTACATCTGCCTCGTGTCAGTGTCAGCGTCAGCGGCGACGCCCCTGACGCACATTACAGAGACGGGGCGGCAGCCTGTGCGGGCCTCACCGGTGCCCATGATCAATAGGAAGACGCTGCCGTCCTCCTCCGAGACTAGCAGGCGGCGGTGATCCTCCAGCGACTCCGGCATGGTGAACCGGTAGCACATGTCGTACTTGATGTTCTCCGCCAAGGGCCAGCAGTGACCGCTGAACGCATCCGTGAGGTGATGCACCATGTCCGCCGGCAAGCCACAAAATGGCATCGGGCACTCATAGCAGTGGACGAAGGGCTCCTTGGAGGCATCGACCAGGCCGTCCATGAAACGGGAGTGGCTGTAGGGGACGTTGCGCCCAGTTGAATATATGAGAAAGTTACTACGAGATTTAATATGAATAAGCACAAAATAAATCATGACGGCTATAACAGAGATGAAACTAATCATGTGGACTAGCATAGTAGTAGGATACAGAGTAGAAACATGAATTCTACACGATTTCAAATAGGAAGGAAAGAAACACATACGGTGCAACGGGAGCAGCACCGTTGGCATTGAGGTTGTCGCCCATGTCGTTGAGGAAGAGGTTGCCGAGGTCGGGGAAGAAGTCGTCGTCGGTGAAGTCGTGGCTGCCAGCAGTCGCGAGAGTGCGCTCCCCAGATTTCAACAGCGCCCGCCGAATTGAGCGCAGGAGGGAGTGGCTGTAGGGGACGTTGCGGCCGCCGAATGGAGCGCAGGAGTAGCACATGAAGCAGTAGATGGTGTCCTTACTAGTACTCCCTAGTCTCTATCTATCTATATCTATATATATCTACTCTTATAGAAAACTGAGTTGGTGATGATGGTATGCCTGCCATCTTGTAATATAGACCGTCCGATCTATATCTGACGGATAGAAAGCCAACTATGCCAATTTTACAAAAGATACCCACACCTCTCTCCACATTTAAAGATAAGGCCTTGCCTCGTTCATCCTTATCTCCCACAACCTCGTGCTCCTCCCTATGTCTCTATCTCTACTACTCTTCTTTGCTTTTCATAACAAATTGAATAGTGTTGCGCCGTCCGTTGCACGCCCGGCTGAACACGCCTCCTCGCCTCCATCATCACCAACTGAGTCTTTTGTAGGAGTAGGAGTAGAGAAAAAACCGAGTTGGTGATGATGGTGTGTCGTGCAATGCATGAGCATCTTGCTATTTTTTTTTGCATATAAGTCCAAACACCACGTAGACACAGTCTTTGAGCACGGTTCGTAGTCGTTCCACGCTCGGGCATTGAAGTTTGTAACTATTTTAGATTAGAATATACTACTCCTCCGGTGCTAGTAGTAGAGCAGAGTCGTACTCTACTACTCTACTCTAGCAAGCTAGGGCATAGTACTGTAGTAGGTACTGTAGGGAGTACCAGTACTGTGATCACTCAAGCAAGTTGTCTGGCATAAATATGACCCTATGCTGCTGGTATGTGTCTCGTAAGTCAAGCGGCATGCTGTAGTCATCATCACCTGTCCACTTCCCGTAACACATATTCGCTTCTCCATCTTTGTCCGCACATAATCTCGTCCAAGCTTCCATCCCCGCTAAGGCACCTCCCCCCTCATCCGAAACCCAAGCACTAACAATGGCAGAACCGAGCAGCGTCCACCGAAAGAGTGGCTGGAATTCGCTCCCCACAGAGGTAATCAAGCTCATTGTTTCGCGTGTGGACAATCTCAGTACCATGCCGCTCGCCGCGTGCTCGTCGGGGCTGTACCATTTACTCAAAGCCCTCAGGCCGGAGCTTTTTAAGCCAGCTCCTTGCTTGCTGATGCCGCCTGATCTTCAGAAACGGCGTGTCACGCAGCATAACGATCGTAGGGTGGCGAGCATCAACCCCCTTCACTGCAATCTGATCCCCGTCAGCCTTAGCTACATTAATGGTATGTACTCGGTCGGCATGAACACGTCTTGGATGGTGCTCGTCGACGGTCGCGACAGCTGGATGCTCGTGGAGGTCTATACCCGGCGATTGATCCCCCTTCCTTCGATTAACACTGCACTTCTTTGGCACTGTGGCCCAGAATACTCGGAATCTTACAGTAGCCAACATGATACCAAGTTTGATTTGCTCAAGGTTGTAATCTGCCAAGTGCCCACAAGATCTGCGAATTATAAAGACTTCAGGCTAATTGTGTTCTTCAACCGCGGTCTCGCCTATCTGACAGGTCACTGCGGTAAGTGGATAAATCTGCACGTCCATCGCAGGATCATACATCCTCCATAGTTCTCTGATGCCATTGAACACAAGGGCTTCATTTACGTTGTCGACTCCTTCTATGGCTGGACGTATTGCTGGCCTACTCCAATCATCGCTACAAACGGTTGTTACAGCAGTATGTTACTTTCCTATGATATCATGATGGCTTGCTTATATTACTGTCAACATTTACTGAAAAAATATTCATGCTCATAACATGTTATTCTTAAGATTGACTAAATCAAGAGCCCTTTTTATTTGACTCCAACTTGATATGATGTTGTAGGCTGCTTGGTGTCCCTACCCTTCCTAATCCGAGAACCTTTCAAAGAAAAGCGGCATGGCAGTTGCAGGTGGTTCCTGGCTCGATCAGACAACGGCGAAAGATTGATGATCGTTCGCACGTACCGGATGTGTTGTTTCGCGGAATATAATCACAGTCACTGCAAGGTCTTTGAGCAGGATCCTAGCTTCTCTGGGCCTTCAGGAATTTTTGACTGGAGGCTGGTAAGTAGCCTTGGTACACGCTCTCTGTTTGTCGGACTGAATTATCCGATTAACTAGGAGATAACCGACGGCAAGGATCATGATGGCGGCGCAGTTTTGTTCATCAGGCAAAACTGTGTGTACATAGCATACCATGTGTCTCTGCATGCACCATACCCTGATATGTGCCGCCACGCTCTGCAGCCCAAAGTAGGAGAGAGGGTCGCAAGTATCAGACTTCGACCTGCTGGCTGGAGTTCCCCTGTTAGGCACCCATCTGGTTCAAGCCGTCAACCAATCTCCACATCTTAATAAATAGTAATGTCTAACTGAGCCTGTTAGTTAGATGCGTACACTTGGTGTAGTAGGATCTTTATTTAGTTTGATGCATACACTTGTTCTTTTTTGGTAGCCCTTTTGTAATGATGGATGATGTTTGGTTTGGAAGAGAGAGCTGCGTCTTCACTCTTCTGGCCTGCTTACTGCTTCTGTTGTACCCCCAGCCCTGGTTGTTGCTGCTGCTGTTTTTGAATGTACAATTAGTAGTATATTTCGTCTGTTGGTTGAATAAATGTGTTGTTAGAACGAAAAACACAATGTTTTGGAAGTCGTTGCACGGTTCGATCCTTTAGTGCCCCGTACCGTACGTAGCTCATACTATTTTTCGTACGGAACACATTTTCCACTTGTTGATAACATGCAGCCCACTGATGAAGGCCCAATAAAGAAGCCCATAATTAACTGGAAGGGAGGCTATCACATGAATCCGGCCCAGGTACATGCTCATGGTCCCCTAAACATAAATAAGTAAATAAATAAATAAAGCTAAATGCTCATGCACCAGTTCTTTGGGAAAATAGGTAGCCCAGTATTTCTTTTTGAAGAATACCCAAGCTAGGCCTATTTGTTTTCTCTGAATTACTGGGTTGCAAATCTTTCAAGACGAGGAGGGATGCATTCCGTCCTGGCCAAAGAGTATGGTCAATGTCTGTTAAAAGTAATATCAAAAGGGGTTGAAAATTCCAAAAAAATTATAGCAAATGGGATATTAGTTTTTTTTTGGTTTTTGTTCTTCACTGATATCTTATACGTATTTCATTGGATTTAACATGACATAGTACTAATTTATTTTTAAATTTGTTTTAGTATGGCTATTAATTTTTGGATTAAGAATATTTCATTCCCCAGCAAAAATTTGCGAATTTTCAAACTTTTCCACATATTTAGTTAATTTTTTGACCCTGGTACTGACCAGAAAATGGCCGGCAATTCTAAACATGGAAAACAGGCTACAATAAATTCCATATGAATTAGAAAATGAGTAAAAATTATAAAAATAATAGCAAATGGGATGTACACGCCACAAATTTCGAGGCTGACTTGTTTACGCAAGGCTTTGTCAGTGAACACACGATTCTAGCAGCAGTGACTGTTGGATGTCCATCCAACGGTCGACATGCTTCTTCAATCTCTGATCTTCCTGCTCCAGCCGCCTAAACTAGTGCCGGCGGGACTGCCTGCTCCCTCCTCTTGTGGCCCGCTGTGATGCCGCGTAGGCTTCCCCGGCCCACCCTACTCCCTCCGCTGGCCTGGCCGCATGCAATCAACTGCCTCCTTATTACGTGAAAAGATGATTCCTCCCACTGACATCTGGGGCGCACCGGTTGGAAGGCTGACCTGTGGGCCTACTACGTTGACGCGTACACAGGGCTTGTCAACTTAGTCAACAAACGATTCTAGCAGCAGTAACCGTTGGATTTGAATCGAACGGTCCTGCTGCTTCTTCAATCGCTGCTCTTCTTGCACCAGCTGCCCAAACCAGCGCCGGGGAGACCGCCTGCTCCTGCCTCCAGTGGCCAGTTGTGCTTTCGTTGAGGCCTCATCGCCCCCTACTACTCCCACTGCTAGCCAGGCCCTGCGGCGATGTCAGCCTCACACCGCAGCCGAACCAGTGAATCCTCGTACTCCTCTCCGCGAGGGCATCCACTGCCGCGTCTTCCCCGGCTATGCATCGTCCCCTTCCTAGGCCTCATCATCAGCCACCGCCTTGGTACTCTCGGCGCGGCGTGGTCAATGTGGTCAACGATATTCCATCGGAAGAGTACTGTACGTGGAGAGGCTGACAGCTGGGTCCATAGCCACAGCCCAGTTTTTTGTGATTTGCCAAGTAAGTCGCTTTGTTAGGCATGTTGGGCTGCAAATCTTTCAAGATGAGGAGAGCTTTCATTCGGCTGGCCGAGAAAATGGCCCATCAGTAATGAGAAATGGGTTGTACATTTTTAAAACACATCAAACCGGCAATTAGTTTCAAATATCTTTTTTTCATTTCGAGATTTTAAATTACATTAATTTATATGCGTGGAGAATTGTTGGATTTTATATTGATATACATTTATTTTTAAAATCAGTTTGAATGTGAGTTGAAATTTCGGGATCAAAAACAGTTCAGACCGCACCGAAATATGCAAAATTTCGTATAATTTTTTAACCGTGGCCACAATATAGGCTGTAATGCTAACAAAAAGAATATAGGCTCCAAAAAAACCTTAAGAATTAGCAAATGGGCTGTAAATTATTAAAAATAACGGCATATGGGTTGTATGTTGTTTTCCACAGATTCGAGGCTTTCCTAAAAAAAGGTTGACGCACAAGCAGTGACTGTTGGATGGCCATCCAACGGCCGTTGTGCTTCTTCAATCTCTGCTCTTCCTGCTCTAGCCGCTCAAACAAGCACCGGCAGGACTGCCTGCTCCCTCCTCCCTGCAGTCGGCTCTGACAGCTCGGACCCACCAGCTATATCCTCGCACGCAAGGAAGTGCCTCCTTATTACGCACACAAAAAATGAATACTCCCCCTGTTAGCTGGGACCCAGTATAGTGGCAGGCTGACTTGTGGGCCTACTAAGTTGACGAGGATGGAAGGCTTTGTCAACTTAGTCAATATGCACGATTCTAGCTCTAGTGACCGTACGATGTCCATCCAACGGCCGTAGTGCTTCTTCAACCTCTGGTCTTCTTGCTCCAGCCGCCCAAACCAGCGCCGGCCGTGCCTCGTGCTCCTGCCTCCCGTGGCCGGTTGCGATGCGGCGGAGGCCTCACCGCCCCCTACTACTCCCACCGCTGGCTAGGCCATCCCTCTACTCACCCACACCCCCTGTTATTCTGCGGCGACGGCAGCCTCACACCACAGCGAACCAGTGAACCCTCATACTCCTATACGCGTGGGCATCCACTGCCGCGTCTTCCCCGGCTCCGTGTCATCCCCTTCCTAGGCCTCACCGTCGTCCACCGCCCTGGTGCTCTCGGCGCAGCGTGGTCAACGTGGTCAAGGAACGGCTTCCATCGGATGTGTACTGTACGTGGAGAGGCTGACAGCTGGGTCCACGGCCGCAGCAAGGAAGTGCCTCCTTATTACGCGCAAAATAATTATCCTCCACCTGACAGCAGGGACCCACCGGACGGGCCACCATATTTCGCGAAAAAAATGTTGCCCCCTGACTGCTAGGACCCACCAACTACACCTTCGCACGCAAGGAAGTGCGTCCGGGCAAAAAAAATGATTCACCCCCTGACTGCTGGGACCCACCAGCTACATCTTCGCACGCAAGGAAGTGCGTCTGAGCAAAAAAACGATTCGCCCCCCTGACTGTTGGGACCCACCAGCTACATCTTTGCACGCAAGGAAGTGCGTCCGAAAAAAAAATGATTCACCCCCATGACTGCTGGGACCCACCAGCTACATCTTCGCAGGCAAGGAGGTGCCTGACAGTCGGGACCCACCTGGTCAAAGCGTACGTAGCGTTGTCATTAGGGTCGCGAACGTGTACGTACATATTGGTCGATGTAGAGGCGCGCACATGTCGTAGTAGAGGTGCGCACGTGTCGTAGTAGAGGCGCACACGTAGCATGTACACGTACGTACATCGGCGAGGGTGCAAGAAAGAAAATACGGCCACGTACGTACATACGGGCAGGGTATCGGACGCCTACTCGCGCATACGTACATGATTGTGTCGGAACGGGGAAACAGCATCGTCGTCGTGTTCATGGGGAGCCAACCGGCTGGGTCGGAACGGAATGTGTGGTCGTGTTCATCGGGAGGGTTTGGACGGAACAGGCGATGCAAACGAGGCCTGGTGTACCGCACAACGGAGGAAACGGCCTTGTGTTTGACCGGCCACGTTCGAAACGGGATCCTGTTGATCGGGAGGGGCCTGGCGTACCGCAAAACGGAGGAAACAGACCTCCTATGGTCGAAACGGGGGTCCTGTTGATCGGGAGGGGTGTGGCGTACCGCAAAACGGACGAAACGGACATCTTACGGTCGAAACGGGGTCCTGTTCATCGGGAGGGGTGTGGCGTATCGCAAAACAGGACTCCACAGGATACTGTTCATCTCCACCGTCGACCTCCTCCAGCCTCCACGGGCTCCTGTTCATCCAGCCTCCACCGCGCGCTACTCCACCGGCTACTGTTCAACCACCCCTCCACGGGAACCCCTCCATCGTCTACTGTTCATCCATCCCTCCACACCACGGGGGCCTGTTCAACCACCCCTCCACGGGCACCCCTCCATCGTCTACTGTTCATCCAGCCCTCCACACCACGGGGTCATTTTCATCCAGAGGCAACGCCACCGCTCACTATTCATCCAAACCGCCCCTGCAACGCTCACTGTTCATCCAATCGATCGGCTTCAGTTAGCAGTAGTAGCGAAGGAATCGCTCGATCGGGTTCAGTTAATAGCCATCGATCGATCGCTCGGGTTCAGTAACGCGTAGCCTGTAGTGCAATCGCTCGGGTTCAGTTAGAGCCCAACGCCTCGCTTGGGTTCAGTTAGAGCCAACGCCTCACACACACGCGCGTACGTGTACGAGAGAAACGCGCATCGCTCGGCCCCCGACCTCCCACCGAAACCGGCAACTCCCCAAAATTTCCCTCCCCCTCGCTTCTACCATGGTTTTTTCCGTCATGGACGGCCCAAAGAATGTCATGCAGCTGTGTCTCCGGCCCGCCCAGGACGAAAAGCCCATTTTCTGTCATGATTTTTTGTCATAGAAGTAGGAGCCCACCACATCTATGATGATACCGGGTTTTGTCACAATTATCGTCATAGAAGTGTCATATGTATGACAGAAAAAAATTTCGTTCGGCCCAAAATGTCACGGATGTGTCTTTTTTTGGTAGTGTTATCCTTTCCTTTGCTCATCTTTTCCTTTATCATGGCAATCTCCTTGTCAGTCTTCTGAGCTTCTTTGATTTTGTCCATCAAGGTAGACTGAATCTCCAATGCTGCTACGTAGCCTCGCGGAACTATCTCCAAATATAGCTCGTGAAGATCCTCGGCTAACTCCTTCGGTAATTCTCCGGTCAAGAGTGTGTTGACATGGCTCTTGCGGCTCAATGCATCGGCTACCACGTTAGCCTTTCCGGGATGATAATGCAATCTCATATCATAATCCTTGATGAGCTCTAACCATCTCCTCTGTCTGAGATTCAACTCCTTCTGTGTGAAGATGTACTTCAAACTCTTGTGATCTGTGTACACCTCACAATGGTTTCCGATGAGAAAATATCTCCATGTCTTCAATGCGTGCACTACGACTGCTAACTCCAAATCATGGGTAGCATAATTCAACTCATGGGGCTTAAGCTGTCATGAGGCATACAAAACAACTCTTCCCTCCTGCATAAGCACTGCTCCAAGTCCTCGACGAGAAGCGTCGCAATATACTTCTGATCTGGCAGAATCAACACCAATGATGTAACCAAATGTTTCTTCAACTCCTAGAAACTTGCCTCACATTCCTCAGTCCAGTTGAACTTGGTGTCCTTCTTCAACAACTCCGTCATGGGCTTCGCAATCTTCGAGAAATTCTCAATGAACCTCTGGTAGTATCCCGCGTGTCCAAGAAAACTTTGGATCTCTCCAACTGTTGTTGGGGCTTCCCAATTTGTCACAGTGACAACTTTGGTGGGGTCTACTACTATTCCTTCTCCGGATATAACATGTCCGAGAAATCCAACTTCCTTCAACCAAAATTCACACTTGCTGAACTTGGCATACAACTGATGTTCTCTGAGCTTCCCAAGTACCAAACACAAATGCTCCTTATTCTCCTCTTCATTCTTCGAGTAGACCAAAATATCATCAATGAACACCACGACAAACTTATCCAGAAACTCCATAAACACCTTGTTCATCATGTTCATGAAATAGGCAGGTGCGTTAGTCAGACCAAATGACATAACGATATACTCATACAGCCGTACCTGGTAGTAAAAGCGTCTTAGGTATATCCTGCTCTCGAATCTTCATCTGGTGGTATCCTGATCGTAGATCGATCTTGGAAAATACCTTAGCTCCTTGCAACTGGTTAAACAGATCATTGATCATCGGCAGTGGATACTTGTTCTTTATTGTTACTTCATTCAGTCCTCGATTATCAACAACCATCCTCAATGATACATCCTTCTTCTCCACTAGAAGCACTGGCGATCCCCAAGGTGAAGAACTTGGGCGAATATAACCTTTATCCAGTAGCTCCTTAATCCGCTTCTTAATTTCCTCCAAATCTTTTGCGGGTATCCTATACGGTCTCTTAGATATCGGCCCTGTGCCTGGCAAAAGCTCAATCAAAAACTCAATGTCTCTATCCGATGGCATGCCTGGCAACTCCTCTGGAAATACATCAGGGAAATCCTTCACCACTGGTACTTCCTCCTGTACAACTCCTGATAAGGAATTCACTTGGGTCCTCTTTGGCTCATGCTGCGATACATACTTGATCCTTCTTCCTTCTGGGGTGGTAAGCAGAATCGTCTTACTAGCGCAATCGATGTTTCCTCCATACATCGATAACCAATCCATACCCAGAATCACATCCAAACCTTGCGACTCCAAAATGATTAAATCCGAGGGGAAAACATGCCTACCTATGGTCAATGGCACTTGAAAACATCCTTGACTGGCCATATACTCCGCTCCTGCTGAGCTTACTAACATAGGTGTTCTAAGAACTTTGGTGGGTAGTTTATACTTATCCACAAATCCCCTTGATATGTATGAACGCGATGCACCAGTATCCAAAAGAACGATTGCAGTAAATGACTTAACCAAAAACTTACCTATTACTGCATCCGGTTGGGCTTCAACCTCCTCCACGTTAACGTGGTTCACCTGTCCCCTGTTGAAAGGGTTCAGCTTCTTCCCAGAGCTTCCATTGCCATTTCCATTCTTAGCTTCAGGACATTCATTGGCATAATGTCTAGTCTTCTAACACTTGTAGCAAGTGACGTGGCTCAGATCCTTCTTGGCTGGGGTCGATGGGTTGGTACGGTTATGGCCGTTGCTTCCTCCATTCCCATTACCATTCTTGGGGCCATTATGGTTGTGTGAGCTCCCTCCTCCATGGGTATGCTGAAAAGGTCCTCCCGAGTTTGGGGTAAAACAAGGCTTCTGCTGAGCTCCAGAATTGTACTTCCCTTGTCCATACTTCCTCTTGCGGTTGTCAATCTGCTGCTGCTTCCCTTCAATCATGAGAGCTCTATCTACCAACTCCTGATAGTTGTTGAAGGTTGCCACCATCAACTGCAAGCTCAGCTCATCAGTCAGTCCTTCCAGAAACTTCTCATGCTTAGCTACATCCTAGCAACATCATCTGGGGCATAACGTGCTAGCTTACTAGTCATCCACATACTGTCCAACAGTACGTCCTCCTTGGCGCAAATTGTGAAACTCACGCTTCTTCATGGCCATAGCTCCTGCTGAAACATGGGCAGTACGGAAAGCCTGCTGAAACTGGTCCCATGTGATAGTGTCGATAGGATAAGTGGCTGTGAAATTCTCCCACCATGATGCTGCGGGTCCATCCAGCTGATGTGCGGCAAAGCGCACCTTCTTCGCATCTATGCATCCTATAGTGGTCAACTCCCTTCCCATCTTACGGAGCCAATCATCTGCAACTATCGGCTCGGTGCTACTGGAGAACACCAGCGGATTCAGCCTCAAGAAACGGGCTAAATGATCAACAGGTGGTGGTGGTGGTGGGTTGTTGTTGTTGTTCCCCTGGTTTTTATTCTGGACTAGTATCTGCATCAATGCATTCTGCTGCTGGATCAACTGAGTGAGCTCCGGTGGGAAAGCAAATCCATTGTCACGTCTCAGAGGCATCTGAGGGTTTAGAAAAGATGAGAATATAGAATAGAATGAGGTCTAGAGAGAATAACACTACCCATATGCACATGAGACAAATGCAATCATTATCACTTCAATGAATTCAAACAAGGGCATACAACAGTCTAACTATCGTTAAAAAAGTTCTGGGACTATACTATATACATGGGAGAATACTACTACTATTATGGTGGTCGACTAAAAAAATTGATCTGTCGAAGACTTCATGATATCTGCTCCAACTTCATCAACAAAGTCATCATTGCTATCGTCTGGGTCCGAGTTGGTGTCGTCGATGATGATGTAGTTTTCCGAGAAAGTGCAATCATCGTCTTTTCTCCAGTCGCGGGGAATCCCACGAATACTTTTAGCTTCTTCTTTAGATCATCATTCTTCTCCACGAGTGTTGTCATTTCCTCCTCATATCCATCGCGTGTAGACTTGAGTTCTTCTTCCAGCTCCGTGATCTTGGTCAATGCCTTCTTCAGATCTATCATGCTAGCGCACATCTGGTTCTCCTGGCGACGAATGTGCTGGTTTAGCTCCTGGATGAAAGCTGCAATTGATCTATCCTTCCTGGTACTGATCATCTCCCATTGCTCATCTCAGTGCCCACAAATCTGGTAAATAGTATCCTTGAGATCCTTGTGATAAACTTCTCAAATGCGTCCCATGGTGATGTGGGCTGCCATGCTCTTTCCTAAACTCCAAGTTGGTGCATCAAAGGAAAACTCTATGGGCTCAGTGACGGGCATGAACGTCCTTCCTGGAACTTGGACTTGAATCAGCCAACGCTCCTCTTCTGGTAAAGTGGCAATGTAGGTCCCGGTGAAGCTTGGTACTCCGATGTTCAGGTATCTAGTAACTTCCTTCAAGTGGCGTCCAAAGGGTGTATCTTCATCCGGTTGCGTGAACTTGTTCCTTGCATCCGCCATCCTAAAAGAGTAGAAAAGGAGAAGTCAGAAATGAGAAGAGAGTAGTGATCTAGGGCTTTAGCTCAGTGGTCGTGTCCTATAGTCAGCGTGTGCTCTGATACCATCTTGTAGCCACCAGACCTCATACAGTCTAATCTCTGTGCATCAGTGTCATCCCTGGGTCGGTAGTGCTGACACGCACAGTACTTGAAGGATTTATAACAAAGTAGCAATCACACACTTATTACAACGAATGTCTCAAAAGAGAACTTATTACAATTAATATGGCTTAAGGCCATCTAATAACGATAATAGTGGAAGGCTTGGAAGATAAGAGAGTCCATCAACTCCAATGGCATCACTGAGTATAAGACCATGACCTAAGGCACCTTACTCGTCGTCTGAAAAGTCTACAACATGAACGTTGCAGCCCGAAAACGAGTCAGCACATGGAATATGCTGGGAATGTAACACATAGAGAGTAATGAACAGAATAATGCTATACTACATGCACATATGGCTGGTGGAAAAACTCTATGGTTACAATTTTGCATAAAGCCAATTTTTTACTACAACAAAGGAATAACTTTTATTTAACTATCATGGTGGTTGTTAAACATTGAGAAGGTTCACCCAACTCAATCCCAATTAAGCATCATCATTAAACCCAACAAAATTAATTAAAGTAACATGATGAGATTCACATGATAATCCAGATACTAGATACTCAAAACGTGCATAACCGGGGACACGGCTAACCATGATTAGTTTATACACTCTGCAGAGGTTTGCGCACTTTTCCCCGCAAGACTCGATCTCCTCCATTGGAATTCTCGCACTACATGGTGTTTGAGAAACGAATGACCGAGACATAGTCTTTCAGAAGCGTTTGCACCTTACGATGGTAGACAGTTACACCTACTTTCCCTTACATCTGCTAGTCTACCACTGTAAGAGTTCACACGACTTAATCAACTATGCTAGAGCCCATAGTAGCTTACGGCTGCACACAGAAGTTTCTAGCATGAATAATCTCATGATCCCTTTGAGCCTGGGTGGCGATCCATAGGAGAATCACACGGTACCCCGGGATTTTCATAAAAAACAGGCAATCACTGGGTTCCCCAGGTGCCTCAATCCACCCAGATGTGTATTAAAGTTGCCACCTTATGTAAACCATTAATGAAAAATCTCACATCTGTCATGGATACACTCACCCAATCCACGTCTACTAGCATAGCATAGCAATATAAGCAAACGTAGAAGTAACTCCTAAAGGTTTGATAATAAAACAGGGAATAGGTTCTACCTCATCTACTTCCCAATACCCACATGTTAAATAGATCCTAACCCATGCAATTGTTTAAGGGTTGATCTAATGCAATACAACTGGGTAGTAAAGAAATATGATCAAAGTGTTACTTTCCTTGCCGATGATCCGTGAAACCTAGAGACTCGTAGTAACAAGCGGCGCACTCCGGGTACTCTATGCAAACAAACAAGCATACAATAAGCACTCATCTAATGCACAGGTAAAACTCAAATAAGAGATCTAACCAGAAAGTTCAACTTAAGAACTCCGGTTTGCAAAAAGAATCAAATCAAACGAAGCAACGAAAGTCAAACGGCAAAAGAAACAAGCTTCATTTACTAATCTGGACCTAAGTGAACCTTTACTATAGCAAAAACTTGTTTGAGTTGGTTAAACGGAAATAGGATTTCGAGACGAAACTCCAGGCGTTAGAATCGCCTGATTCCGATAAACGAGCGAAAAGTTATACTAAAACAAAAATTGGATCAGAAATCGCGATCGAAAATAATCGTGGAAATCCGAGAAAAAGAAAAACGAACGAATAGGCTAACGAACAAACGTTCGCTGTCTGTGACTAAACGAAGAAAACCATTCGTTAAAACGAACATACGGACAAACGTCCGTTAAATAACTAAACTAGAAAAAAAACTAAACTGATCTGTTAAAAAAAACGAACTAGAGTTTAAATAAAAATCGGTCGGTTTTTACCTAAACCGAAAAAAGGCGGCTCCGCCGAGGTGAGGCGGTGGCGGTGGGGAAGTGCTGCGGCGGCGCGGGGCGGCACTAGCGATGGCGGCAGCACGAGGCAGGCGGCGGTGCGGCGACTCGGCGATGACGGCTGCGGGCGCTGCTGCTGCTGCGGCTTGGGGTGGCAAAGTGGGGCGGCGGCGGCGGGTATTTAAGAGGGGCAGGGGGCGGCTCGGCTTAGGGAGGGGGCCTGGGCGGCTCCCGAACTCCTAGCCGGAGTCCGGCTTGGCCACAGCGGGGCGCGAGCGAGGCGGCGGGGCGGCTGGGCTTCGGCCCGGTCGGTCTGAACAACTTTTTTTAAAAAAATCTACCAAAACTTAAATAAATCCTAGAAAATAATATAAAATTCTAAAAATGCCAAAACAATTTTTCACCGTCTAAATAAAATATTTAGAACGGGATGAACATTTTCTTGGCCCTAAAATGCAATTTTGAAAAACGTGCAATTTTCCTAACTTCAAATGAAATAGCGATAAACTCCGAAATAAAATCTTCTATTGATTTTATTATTAAATCCTCAATATTTCTTTATTTTGGGAAAGTCATTTTATTCCCTCTCTTTTATTTTTGTATAAGAAATATTCGAAGATAAAATAAGTAAAATCAAATGATCCTATTTTCAAAATTTGAGAAAACTCAAATATGAAAATAACGAAATCTCCAACTCTCTCCGTGGATCCTTGAGTTGAGTGAAATTTCTAGGATCAAGCCAAAATGCAATAAAATATGATATGCAAAGATGATCTATTGTATAACATTCCAAATTGAAAATTTGGGATGTTACATGCAGCTATAAAACTTGTTGGAGACTTCATATCTCTCAACTCGGGCATTTGCTTGAAATATTAACTTCAACTCCTGGAACATCTCATATGCTCCATGATGTTCAAACCATATTTTAAGTCCCGATTCTAAGCCGTAAAGCATGGCACACTGAACTATCGAGTAGTCATCAGATTTAGCTTGCCAGACTTCATAACGTCCGGAGTTGCTCCTGCAGCAGGCCTTGCACCTAGTGGTGCTTCAAGGACATAATTCTTCTGTGCAACAATGAGGATAATCCTCAAGTTACGGATCCAGTCTGTGTAGTTGCTACCATCATCTTTCAACTTAGCTTTCTCTAGGAACGCATTAAAATTCAAGGGAACGGTAACACTGGCCATTGATCTACAACATACATATGCAAAAACTATCAGGACTAAGTTCATGATAAATTAAGTTCAATTAATCATATTACTTAAGAACTCCTGAAGGAAATATGCCCTAGAGGCAATAATAAAGTATTATTTATTTCCTTATTTCATGATAAATGTTTATTATTCATGCTAGAATTGTATTAACCGGAAACTTAGTACATGTGTGAATACATAGACAAAACAAAGTGTCACTAGTATGCCCCTACTTGACTAGCTCGTTGAATCAAAGATGGTTAAGTTTCCTAGCCATGGACATGAGTTATCATTTGATTAACGGGATCACATCATTAGAGAATGATGTGATTGACTTGACCCATTCCGTTAGCTTAGCACTTGATCGTTTAGTATGTTGCTATTGCTTTCTTCATGACTTATACATGTTCCTATGACTATGAGATTATGCAACGCCCGTTTACCGAAGGAACACTTTGTGGGCTACCAAATGTCACAACGTAACTGGGTGATTATAAAGGTGCTCTACAGGTGTCCCCGAAGGTACTTGTTGAGTTGGCGTATTTCGAGATTAGGATTTGTCACTCCGATTGTCGGAGAGGTATCTCTGGGCCCTCTCGGTAATGCACATCACTATAAGTCTTGCAAGTAATGTGATTAATGAGTTAGTTGCGGGATGATGCATTACGTAACGAGTAAAGAGTCTTGCCGATAACGAGATTGAATTAGGTATTGAGATACCGACGATCGAATATCGGGCAAGTAACATACCGATGACAAAGGGAACAGCGTATGTTGTTATGCGGTTTGACCAATAAAGATCTTTGTAGAATATGTAGGAGCCAATAGGAGCATCCAGGTTCCGCTATTGGTTATTGACCGGAGACATGTCTCGGTCATGTCTACATAGTTCTCGAACCCGTAGAGTCCGCACGCTTAATGTTCGGTGACGATTTATATTAAGAGTTATGTGTTTTGATGTACTGAAGGTAGTTCGGAGTCCCGGATGAGATCGGGGACATGACGAGGAGTCTCGAAATGGTCGAGACGTAAATATTGATATATTGGACGACTATATTCGGACATCGGAAAGGTTCTGAGTGATTCGGGTATTTATCAGAGTACCGGAGAGTTACGGGAATTCGCCGGGGAGTATATCGGCCTTATTGGGATTTAAGGGAAAGAGAGAGAGAGGCAGCCCCCCCAAGGCCTAGTTCGAATTGTACTAGGGGGAGGGGCGGCGCCCCCTCCTTCCTTCTCTTCTCTCTTCCCTTTCCTTGACTCATACTCCTACTACATGGAAGGGGGGAATAATACTCCCGGTGGGAGTAGGACTCCCCAGGGCGCGCCATAGAGAGGGTCGGCTCCTCCCCTCCTCTACTCCTTTATATATGGGGGTAGGAGGGCACCTCTAGACACGCAAGTAGATCCGTTGATCTCTCCCAGCCGTGTGCGGTGCCCCCCTCCACCATATTCCAGCTCGGTCATATCGTAGTGGTGCTTAGGCGAAGCCCTGCGTCGGTAGCAACATCATCACCGTCATCACACCATCGTGCTGATGGAAATCTCCTGTGAAGACCTGCTAGATCGGAGTTCGCGGGACGTCATCGAGCTGAACGTGTGCTGAACTCGGAGGTGCCGTACGTTCAGTACTTGGATCGGTCGGATCGTGAAGACGTAGGACTACATCAACCACATTGTGCTAACGCTTCCGCTTTCGGTCTACGAGGGTACATGGACGACACTCTCCCCTCTCGTTGCTATGCATCACCATGATCTTGCGTATGCGTAGGAATTTTTTGAAATTACTACGTTCCCCAACAGTGGCATCCGAGCCAGGTTTATGCGTGGATGTTATATGCACGAGTAGAACACAAGTGAGTTGTGGGCGATACAAGTCATACTGCTTACCAGCATGTCATACTTTGGTTCGGTGGTATTGTTGGATGAAGCGGCCCGGACCGACAGTACGCGTACGCTTACGCGAGACTGGTTCTACCAACGTGCTTTGCACATAGGTGGCTGGTAGGTGTCAGTTTCTCCAACTTTAGTTGAACCGAGTGTGGCATGCCCGGTCCTTGAGAAGGTTAAAACAGCACTAACTTGACGAAATATCGTTGTGGTTTTGATGCGTAGGTAAGAACGGTTCTTGCTCAACCCATAGCATCCATGAAAAATTGCAACAACAAAGTAGAGGACGTCTAACTTGTTTTTGCACGGCATGCTGTGATGTGATATAGTTAAGACATGATGCTATATTTTATTATATGGGATGATCATGTTTTGTAACCGAGTTAGCGACAACTGGCAGAAGCCATATGGTTGTCGCTTTATTGTATGCAATACAATCGCCCTGTAATTGCTTTACTTTATCACTAAGCGGTAGCAATAGTCATAGAAGCAATAGTTGGCGAGACGACAACGATGCTACGATGGAGATCAAGGTGTCGCGCCGGTGACGATGGTGATCATGATGGTGCTTCGGAGATGGAGATCACAAGCACAAGATGATGATGGCCATATCATATCACTTATATTGATTGCATGTGATGTTTATCCTTTATGCATCTTATTTTGCTTTGATTGACGGTAGCATTATAAGATGATCTCTCACTAAATTTCAAGGTAAAAGTGTTCTCCTTGAGTATGCACTGTAGCCAAATTTCGTCGTGCCGAGACACCATGTGATGATCGGGTGTGATAATCTCAACGTTCATCTACAACGGGTGCAAGCAAGTTTTGCACACGCAGAATACTCGGGTTAAACTTGATGAGCCTAGCACATGCAGATATGGCCTCAGAACACTGAGACCGAAAGGTCGAGCGTGAATCATATAGTAGATATGATCATCATAGTGATGTTCGCCATTGAAAACTACTCCATCTCATGTGATGATCGGACATGGTTTAGTTGATTTGGATCACGTGATCACTTAGATGATTAGAGGGATGTCTATCTAAGTGGGAGTTCTTAAGTAATATGATTAATTAAACTTTAATTTATCATGAACTTAGTCCTGAGAGTATTTTGCAAATTATGTTGTAGATCAATAGCTCGCGTTGTTCCTTTCCTATGTTTTTATATTTGTTCCCATAGAAAACTAATTTGAAAGATGATAGTAGTAATGATGCGGACTAGGTCCGTGATCTGAGGTTTATCCTCATTGCTGCACAGAAGAATTATGTCCTTGATGCACCGCTAGGTGACAGACCTATTGCAGGAGCAGATGCAGATGTTATGAACGTTTGGCTAGCTCAATATGATGACTACTTGATAGTTTAGTGCACCATGCTATACGGCATAGAATCGGGACTTCAAAGACGTTTTGAACGTCATGAACCATATGAGATGTTCCAAGAGTTGAATTTAATATTTCAAGCAAATACCCGAGTTGAGAGATATGAAGTCTCTAACAAGGTCTATAGCTAAAAGATGGAGGAGAATAGCTCAAGCAGTGAGCATGTGCTTAGATTGTCTGGGTACTACAATCGCTTGAATCAAGTGGGAGTTAATCTTCCAGATAAGATAGTGATTGACAGAGTTCTCTAGTCAGCATCACCAAGTTACTGGAACTTCGTGATGAACTATAGTATGCAAGGGATGACGAAAACGATTCCCGAGCTCTTCGTGATGTTGAAATCGACGAAGGTAGAAATCATGTAAGAGCATCAAGTGTTGATGATTGACAAGATCACTAGTTTCAAGAAAAGGGCAAAGGGAAAGAAAGGGAACTTCAAGCAGAATGGCAAGCAAGTTATCACTCCGGTGAAGGAGCCCAAAGCTGGACCAAAGCCTGAAACTGAGTGCTTCTACTGCAAAGGAAATGGTCACTGGAAGCGGAAATGCCCTGAATATTTGGTGGATAAGAAGGATGGAAAAGTGAACAAGGGTATATTTGATATACAGGTTATTGATGTGTACCTTACTAGTGTTTATAGTAACCCCTGGGTATTTGATACTTGTTCGGTTGCTAAGATTAGTAACTCGAAACAGGAGTTACAAAATAAACAGAGACTAGTTGAGGGTGAAGTGACGATGTGTGTCGGAAGTAGTTCCAAGATTGATATGATCATCATCGCACACTCCCTATATTTTTGAGATTAGTGTTGAACCTAAATAAATGTTATTTGGTGTTTGCATTGAGCATGAATATGATTAGATCATGTTTATTGCGATACGATTATTCATATAAGATAGAGAATAAATTGTTATTCTGTTTACATGAATAAAACCTTCTATGGTCATACACCCAATGTTGATGGTTTATTGAATCTTGATCATAGTGATACACATATTCATAATATTGGTGCCAAAAGATGCAAAGTTGATAATGATAGTGCAACATATTTGTGGCACTGCCGTTTGGGTCATATCAGTGTAAAGCGCATGAAGAAACTCCATAAAGATGGACTTTTGGAATCACTTGATTATGAATCATTTGATGCTTGCGAACCGTGCCTTATGGGCAAGATGACTAAAACTCCGTTCTCCGGAACAATGGAACGAGCTACTGACTTATTGGAAATAATACATACCGATGTATGCGATCCAATGAGTGTTGATGCTTGTAGCGAGTATCATTACTTACGGGCAAAACAAACTTAGCTGATTTGGATCCCGTGATCACTTAGATGATTAGAGGGATTTCTATCTAAGTGGGAGTTCTTAAGTAATATGATTAATTGAACTTTAACTTATCATGAACTTAGTCCTGATAGTATTTTGCAAATTATGTTGTAGATCAATAGCTCGCGTTGTTGCTTCCCTATGTTTTTATATTTGTTCCCATAGAAAACTAATTTGGAAGATGATAGTAGTAATTATGCAGACTAGGTCCGTGATCTGAGGTTTATCCTCATTGCTGCACAGAAGAATTATGTCCTTGATGCACCGCTAGGTGACAGACCTATTGCAGGAGCAGATGCAGATGTTATGAACGTTTGGCTAGCTCAATATGATGACTACTTGATAGTTTAGTGCACCATGCTATACGGCATAGAATCGGGACTTCAAAGACGTTTTGAACGTCATGAACCATATGAGATGTTCCAAGAGTTGAATTTAATATTTCAAGCAAATACCCGAGTTGAGAGATATGAAGTCTCTAACAAGTTCTATAGCTAAAAGATGGAGGAGAATAGCTCAAGCAGTGAGCATGTGCTCAGATTGTCTGGGTACTACAATCGCTTGAATCAAGTGGGAGTTAATCTTCCAGATAAGATAGTGATTGACAGAGTTCTCTAGTCAGCATCACCAAGTTACTGGAACTTCATGATGAACTATAGTATGCAAGGGATGACGAAAACGATTCCCGAGCTCTTCGTGATGTTGAAATCGACGAAGGTAGAAATCATGTAAGAGCATCAAGTGTTGATGATTGACAAGATCACTAGTTTCAAGAAAAGGGCAAAGGGAAAGAAAGGGAACTTCATGCAGAATGGCAAGCAAGTTATCACTCCGGTGAAGGAGCCCAAAGCTGGACCAAAGCCTGAAACTGAGTGCTTCTACTGCAAAGGAAATGGTCACTGGAAGCGGAAATGCCCTGAATATTTGGTGGATAAGAAGGATGGAAAAGTGAACAAGGGTATATTTGATATACAGGTTATTGATGTGTACCTTACTAGTGTTTATAGTAACCCCTGGGTATTTGATACTTGTTCGGTTGCTAAGATTAGTAACTCGAAACAGGAGTTACAAAATAAACAGAGACTAGTTGAGGGTGAAGTGATGATGTGTGTCGGAAGTAGTTCCAAGATTGATATGATCATCATCGCACACTCCCTATATTTTTGAGATTAGTGTTGAACCTAAATAAATGTTATTTGGTGTTTGCATTGAGCATGAATATGATTAGATCATGTTTATTGCGATACGATTATTCATATAAGATAGAGAATAAATTGTTATTCTGTTTACATGAATAAAACCTTCTATGGTCATACACCCAATGTTGATGGTTTATTGAATCTTGATCATAGTGATACACATATTCATAATATTGATGCCAAAAGATGCAAAGTTGATAATGATAGTGCAACATATTTGTGGCACTGCCGTTTGGGTCATATCAGTGTAAAGCGCATGAAGAAACTCCATAAAGATGGACTTTTGGAATCACTTGATTATGAATCATTTGATGCTTGCGAACCGTGCCTTATGGGCAATATGACTAAAACTCCGTTCTCCGGAACAATGGAACGAGCTACTGACTTATTGGAAATAATACATACCGATGTATGCGATCCAATGAGTGTTGATGCTTGTAGCGAGTATCATTACTTACGGGCAAAACAAACTTAGCTGATTTGGATCCAGTGATCACTTAGATGATTAGAGGGATTTCTATCTAAGTGGGAGTTCTTAAGTAATATGATTAATTGAACTTTAATTTATCATGAACTTAGTCCTGATAGTATTTTGCAAATTATGTTGTAGATCAATAGCTCGCGTTGTTGCTTCCCTATGTTTTTATATTTGTTCCCATAGAAAACTAATTTGAAAGATGATAGTAGTAATCATGCGGACTAGGTCCATGATCTGAGGTTTATCCTCATTGCTGCACAGAAGAATTATGTCCTTGATGCACCGCTAGGTGACAGACCTATTGCAGGAGCAGATGCAGATGTTATGAACGTTTGGCTAGCTCAATATGATGACTAGATAGTTTAGTGCACCATGCTATACGGCATAGAATCGGGACTCCAAAGACGTTTTGAACGTCATGAACCATATGAGATGTTCCAAGAGTTGAATTTAATATTTCAAGCAAATACCCGAGTTGAGAGATATGAAGTCTCTAACAAGTTCTATAGCTAAAAGATGGAGGAGAATAGCTCAAGCAGTGAGCATGTGCTCAGATTGTCTGGGTACTACAATCGCTTGAATCAAGTGGGAGTTAATCTTCCAGATAAGATAGTGATTGACAGAGTTCTCTAGTCAGCATCACCAAGTTACTGGAACTTCGTGATGAACTATAGTATGCAAGGGATGACGAAAACGATTCCCGAGCTCTTCGTGATGTTGAAATCGACGAAGGTAGAAATCATGTAAGAGCATCAAGTGTTGATGATTGACAAGATCACTAGTTTCAAGAAAAGGGCAAAGGGAAAGAAAGGGAACTTCAAGCAGAATGGCAAGCAAGTTATCACTCTGGTGAAGG
Source organism: Triticum dicoccoides (assembly GCF_002162155.2). Lineage (NCBI taxonomy): Eukaryota > Viridiplantae > Streptophyta > Magnoliopsida > Poales > Poaceae > Triticum > Triticum dicoccoides. Next base: position 397,655,430 of record NC_041383.1, on the reverse strand, counting down.
AGCCCAAAGCTGGACCAAAGCCTGAAACTGAGTGCTTCTACTGCAAAGGAAATGGTCACTGGAAGCGGAAATGCCCTGAATATTTGGTGGATAAGTAGGATGGAAAAGTGAACAAGGGTATATTTGATATACAGGTTATTGATGTGTACCTTACTAGTGTTTATAGTAACCCCTGGGTATTTGATACTTGTTCGGTTGCTAAGATTAGTAACTCGAAACAGGAGTTACAAATAAACAGAGACTAGTTGAGGGTGAAGTGACGATGTGTGTCGGAAGTAGTTCCAAGATTGATATGATCATCATCGCACACTCCCTATATTTTTGAGATTAGTGTTGAACCTAAATAAATGTTATTTGGTGTTTGCATTGAGCATGAATATGATTAGATCATGTTTATTGCGATACGATTATTCATATAAGATAGAGAATAAATTGTTATTCTGTTTACATGAATAAAACCTTCTATGGTCATACACCCAATGTTGATGGTTTATTGAATCTTGATCATAGTGATACACATATTCATAATATTGATGCCAAAAGATGCAAAGTTGATAATGATAGTGCAACATATTTGTGGCACTGCCGTTTGGGTCATATCAGTGTAAAGTGCATGAAGAAACTCCACAAAGATGGACTTTTGGAATCACTTGATTATGAATCATTTGATGCTTGCGAACCGTGCCTTATGGGCAAGATGACTAAAACTCCGTTCTCCGGAACAATGGAACGAGCTACTGACTTATTGGAAATAATACATACTGATGTATGCGATCCAATGAGTGTTGATGCTTGTAGCGAGTATCATTACTTACGGGCAAAACAAACTTAGCTGATTTGGATCACGTGATCACTTAGATGATTAGAGGGATTTCTATCTAAGTGGGAGTTCTTAAGTAATATGATTAATTGAACATTAATTTATCATGAACTTAGTCCTGATAGTATTTTGCAAATTATGTTGTAGATCAATAGCTCGCGTTGTTGCTTCCCTATGTTTTTATATTTGTTCCCATAGAAAACTAATTTGAAAGATGATAGTAGTAATCATGCGGACTAGGTCCGTGATCTGAGGTTTATCCTCATTGCTGCACAGAAGAATTATGTCCTTGATGCACCGCTAGGTGACAGACCTATTGCAGGAGCAGATGCAGATGTTATGAACGTTTGGCTAGCTCAATATGATGACTACTTGATAGTTTAGTGCACCATGCTATACGGCATAGAATCGGGACTTCAAAGACGTTTTGAACGTCATGAACCATATGAGATGTTCCAAGAGTTGAATTTAATATTTCAAGCAAATACCCGAGTTGAGAGATATGAAGTCTCTAACAAGTTCTATAGCTAAAAGATGGAGGAGAATAGCTCAAGCAGTGAGCATGTGCTCAGATTGTCTGGGTACTACAATCGCTTGAATCAAGTGGGAGTTAATCTTCCAGATAAGATAGTGATTGACAGAGTTCTCTAGTCAGCATCACCAAGTTACTGGAACTTCGTGATGAACTATAGTATGCAAGGGATGACGAAAACGATTCCCGAGCTCTTCGTGATGTTGAAATCGACGAAGGTAGAAATCATGTAAGAGCACCAAGTGTTGATGATTGACAAGATCACTAGTTTCAAGAAAAGGGCAAAGGGAAAGAAAGGGAACTTCAAGCAGAATGGCAAGCAAGTTATCACTCCGGTGAAGGAGCCCAAAGCTGGACCAAAGCCTGAAACTGAGTGCTTCTACTGCAAAGGAAATGGTCACTGGAAGCGGAAATGCCCTGAATATTTGGTGGATAAGAAGGATGGAAAAGTGAACAAGGGTATATTTGATATACAGGTTATTGATGTGTACCTTACTAGTGTTTATAGTAACCCCTGGGTATTTGATACTTGTTCGGTTGCTAAGATTAGTAACTCGAAACAGGAGTTACAAAATAAACAGAGACTAGTTGAGGGTGAAGTGACGATGTGTGTCGGAAGTAGTTCCAAGATTGATATGATCATCATCGCACACTCCCTATATTTTTGAGATTAGTGTTGAACCTAAATAAATGTTATTTGGTGTTTGCATTGAGCATGAATATGATTAGATCATGTTTATTGCGATACGATTATTCATATAAGATAGAGAATAAATTGTTATTCTGTTTACATGAATAAAACCTTCTATGGTCATACACCCAATGTTGATGGTTTATTGAATCTTGATCATAGTGATACACATATTCATAATATTGATGCCAAAAGATGCAAAGTTGATAATGATAGTGCAACATATTTGTCGCACTGCCGTTTGGGTCATATCAGTGTAAAGCGCATGAAGAAACTCCACAAAGATGGACTTTTGGAATCACTTGATTATGAATCATTTGATGCTTGCGAACCGTGCCTTATGGGCAAGATGACTAAAACTCCGTTCTCCGGAACAATGGAACGAGCTACTGACTTATTGGAAATAATACATACCGATGTATGCGATCCAATGAGTGTTGATGCTTGTAGCGAGTATCATTACTTACGGGCAAAACAAACTTAGCTGATTTGGATCACGTGATCACTTAGATGATTAGAGGGATTTCTATCTAAGTGGGAGTTCTTAAGTAATATGATTAATTGAACATTAATTTATCATGAACTTAGTCCTGATAGTATTTTGCAAATTATGTTGTAGATCAATAGCTCGCGTTGTTGCTTCCCTATGTTTTTATATTTGTTCCCATAGAAAACTAATTTGAAAGATGATAGTAGTAATCATGCGGACTAGGTCCGTGATCTGAGGTTTATCCTCATTGCTGCACAGAAGAATTATGTCCTTGATGCACCGCTAGGTGACAGACCTATTGCAGGAGCAGATGCAGATGTTATGAGCGTTTGGCTAGCTCAATATGATGACTACTTGATAGTTTAGTGCACCATGCTATACGGCATAGAATCGGGACTTCAAAGACGTTTTGAATGTCATGAACCATATGAGATGTTCCAAGAGTTGAATTTAATATTTCAAGCAAATACCCGAGTTGAGAGATATGAAGTCTCTAACAAGTTCTATAGCTAAAAGATGGAGGAGAATAGCTCAAGCAGTGAGCATGTGCTCAGATTGTCTGGGTACTACAATCGCTTGAATCAAGTGGGAGTTAATCTTCCAGATAAGATAGTGATTGACAGAGTTCTCTAGTCACCATCACCAAGTTACTGGAACTTCGTGATGAACTATAGTATGCAAGGGATGACGAAAACGATTCCCGAGCTCTTCGTGATGTTGAAATCGACGAAGGTAGAAATCATGTAAGAGCATCAAGTGTTGATGATTGACAAGATCACTAGTTTCAAGAAAAGGGCAAAGGGAAAGAAAGGGAACTTCAAGCAGAATGGCAAGCAAGTTATCACTCCGGTGAAGGAGCCCAAAGCTGGACCAAAGCCTGAAACTGAGTGCTTCTACTGCAAAGGAAATGGTCACTGGAAGCGGAAATGCCCTGAATATTTGGTGGATAAGAAGGATGGAAAAGTGAACAAGGGTATATTTGATATACAGGTTATTGATGTGTACCTTACTAGTGTTTATAGTAACCCCTGGGTATTTGATACTTGTTCGGTTGCTAAGATTAGTAACTCGAAACAGGAGTTACAAAATAAACAGAGACTAGTTGAGGGTGAAGTGACGATGTGTGTCGGAAGTAGTTCCAAGATTGATATGATCATCATCGCACACTCCCTATATTTTTGAGATTAGTGTTGAACCTAAATAAATGTTATTTGGTGTTTGCATTGAGCATGAATATGATTAGATCATGTTTATTGCGATACGATTATTCATATAAGATAGAGAATAAATTGTTATTCTGTTTACATGAATAAAACCTTCTATGGTCATACACCCAATGTTGATGGTTTATTGAATCTTGATCATAGTGATACACATATTCATAATATTGATGCCAAAAGATGCAAAGTTGATAATGATAGTGCAACATATTTGTGGCACTGCCGTTTGGGTCATATCAGTGTAAAGCGCATGAAGAAACTCCATAAAGATGGACTTTTGGAATCACTTGATTATGAATCATTTGATGCTTGCGAACCGTGCCTTATGGGCAAGATGACTAAAACTCCGTTCTCCGGAACAATGGAACGAGCTACTGACTTATTGGAAATAATACATACCGATGTATGCGATCCAATGAGTGTTGATGCTTGTAGCGAGTATCATTACTTACGGGCAAAACAAACTTAGCTGATTTGGATCATGTGATCACTTAGATGATTAGAGGGATTTCTATCTAAGTGGGAGTTCTTAAGTAATATGATTAATTGAACATTAATTTATCATGAACTTAGTCCTGATAGTATTTTGCAAATTATGTTGTAGATCAATAGCTCGCGTTGTTGCTTCCCTATGTTTTTATATTTGTTCCCAGAGAAAACTAATTTGAAAGATGATAGTAGTAATCATGCGGACTAGGTCCGTGATCTGAGGTTTATCCTCATTGCTGCACAGAAGAATTATGTCCTTGATGCACCGCTAGGTGACAGACCTATTGCAGGAGCAGATGCAGATGTTATGAACGTTTGGCTAGCTCAATATGATGACAACTTGATAGTTTAGTGCACCATGCTATACGGCATAGAATCGGGACTGCAAAGACGTTTTGAACGTCATGAACCATATGAGATGTTCCAAGAGTTGAATTTAATATTTCAAGCAAATACCCGAGTTGAGAGATATGAAGTCTCTAACAAGTTCTATAGCTAAAAGATGGAGGAGAATAGCTCAAGCAGTGAGCATGTGCTCAGATTGTCTGGGTACTACAATCGCTTGAATCAAGTGGGAGTTAATCTTCCAGATAAGATAGTGATTGACAGAGTTCTCTAGTCACCATCACCAAGTTACTGGAACTTCGTGATGAACTATAGTATGCAAGGGATGACGAAAACGATTCTCGAGCTCTTCGTGATGTTGAAATCGACGAAGGTAGAAATCATGTAAGAGCATCAAGTGTTGATGATTGACAAGATCACTAGTTTCAAGAAAAGGGCAAAGGGAAAGAAAGGGAACTTCAAGCAGAATGGCAAGCAAGTTATCACTCCGGTGAAGGAGCCCAAAGCTGGACCAAAGCCTGAAACTGAGTGCTTCTACTGCAAAGGAAATGGTCACTGGAAGCAGAAATGCCCTGAATATTTGGTGGATAAGAAGGATGGAAAAGTGAACAAGGGTATATTTGATATACAGGTTATTGATGTGTACCTTACTAGTGTTTATAGTAACCCCTGGGTATTTGATACTTGTTCGGTTGCTAAGATTAGTAACTCGAAACAAGAGTTACAAAATAGACAGAGACTAGTTGAAGGTGAAGTGACGATGTGTGTCAGAAGTAGTTCCAAGATTGATATGATCATCATCGCACACTCCCTATATTTTTGAGATTAGTGTTGAACCTAAATAAATGTTATTTGGTGTTTGCGTTCAGCATGAATATGATTAGAGCATGTTTATTGCGATATGATTATTCATCTAAGATAGAGAATAAATTGTTATTCTGTTTACATGAATAAAACCTTCTATGGTCATACACCCAATGTTGATGGTTTATTGAATCTTGATCATAGTGATACACATATTCATAATATTGATGCCAAAAGCTGCAAAGTTGATAATGATAGTGCAACATATTTGTGGCACTACCGTTTGGGTCATATCGGTGTAAAGCGCATGAAGAAACTCCATAAAGATGGAATTTTGGAATCACTTGATTATGAATCATTTGATGCTTGCGAACCGTGCCTTATGGGCAAGATGACTAAAACTCCGTTCTCCGGAACAATGGAACGAGCTACTGATTTATTGGAAATAAGACATACCGATGTATGCGATTCAATGGGTGTTGATGCTCGTAGCGAGTATCATTATTTTCTGACCTTCACAGATGATTTGTGCAGATATGGGTATATCTACTTAATGAAACACGAGTCTGAAACATTTGAAAAGTTCGAAGAATTTCAGAGTGAAGTGGAGAATCATCGTAATAAGAAAATAAAGTTTCTATGTTCTAATCGTGGAGGAGAATATTTGAGTTACGAGTTTGGCCTTCATATAAAACAATGTGGAATAGTTTCACAGCTCACGCCACCTGGAACACCACAACGTTATGGTGTGTCCGAATGTCGTAACCGCTCTTTATGGGATATGGTGCGATCTATGATGTCTCTTATCGGTTTACCACTATCGTTTTGGGGTTATGCATTAGAGACAGTTGCATTCACTTTAAATAGGGCACCATCAAAATCCGTTGAGACGACACCTTATGAACCGTGGTTTGGCAAGAAACCAAAGTTGTCGTTTCTTAAAAGTTTGGGGCTGTGATGCTTATGTGAAAAAGTTTCAACCTGATAAGCTCGAACACAAATCGGAGAAGTGCGTCTTCATAGAATACCCAAAGGAAACTGTTGGGTACACATTCTATCACAGATCCGAAAGCAAGATATTTTTTTGCTAAGATGGATCCTTTCTAGATAAGGAGTTTCTCTCGAAAGAAGTGAGTGCGAGGAAAATAGAGCTTGATAAAGTAATTGTACCTTCTCCTGAATTGGAAAGTAGTTCATCACAGAAATCAGTTCCAGTGATTCCTACAGCAATTAGTGAGGAAGCTAATGATGATGATCATGAAACTTCAGATTAAGTTACTACAGAACCTCGTAGGTCTTCCAAAGTATAGTCCGCAGTAGAGTGGTACGGTAATCCTATTCTGGAAGTCATGTACTAGACCATGATGAACCTATGAACTATGAGGAAGCGATGATGAGCCTAGATTCCGTGAAATGGCTTGAAGGCCATGAAATCTGAGATGGGATCCATGTATGAGAATAAAGTGTGGACTTTGGTGGACTTGGCCGATGATTGGCAAGCCATAGAAAATAAATGGGTCTTCAAGAGGAAGACAGACGCTGGTAGTAGTGTTGCTATCTACAAAGCTCGACTTGTCGCAAAAGGTTTTTCGACAAGTTCAAGGTGTTGAATACGATGAGATATTCTCATTCGTATCGATGCTTAAGTCTGTCCAAATCATGATAGCAATTGCCACATTTTATGAAATCTGGCAAATGGGCGTCAAAGCTGCATTCCTTAATGGATTTATTAAAGAGTTGTATATGATGCAACCAGAAGGTTTTGTCAATCCTAAAGGTGCTAACAAAATGTGCAAGATCCAGCGATCCATCTATGGGCTGGTGTAAGCATCTCGGAGTTGGAATATACACTTTGATGAGTTGATCAAAGCATATGCTTTTATACAGACTTTTGGAGAAGCCTGTATTTACAAGAAAGTGAGTGGGAGCTATGTAGAATTTCTAAAACTATATGTAGATGAAATATTGTTGATTGGAAATGATATAGAAATTCTGCATAGCATAAAAGGATACTTGAATAAGAGTTTTTCAAAGAAAGACCTTGGTGAAGCTGCTTACACATTGAGCATCAGGATCTATAGAGATGGATCAAGATGCTTGATAAGATTTTTCAATGAGTACATACCTTGACAAGATTTTGAAGTAGTTCAAAATGGAACAGTCAAAGAAGGAGTTCTTGCCTATGTTACAAGGTGTGAAGTTGACTAAGACTCAAAACCCGACCTTGGCAGAAAATAGAAAGAGAATGAAAAGTCATTCCCTATGCCTCAGTCATAGGTTCTATAAAGTGTGCTATGTTGTGTACCAGACCTATTGTATACCTTGGTATGAGTTTGGCAAGGGAGTACAATTTTGATCTAGGAGTAGATCACTGGACAACAGTCAAGATTATCCTTAGTGAGGACTAAGGAAATATTTCTCGATTATGGAGGTGATAAAAGAGCTCGTCGTAAAGAGTTATGTCGATGCAAGTTTTGACACTGATCCAGATGACTCTAAGTCTCAGTCTGGATACATATTGAAAGTGGGAGCAATTAGCTAGAGTAGCTCCGTGCAGAGCATTGTAGACATAGAAATTTGCAAAATACTTATGGATCTGAACATGGCAGACCCGTTGACTATACTTCTCTCACAAGCAAAACATGATCACACCTTAGTACTCTTTGGGTGTTAATCACATGATGATGTGAACTAAGATTACTGACTCTAGTAAACCCTTGAGTGTTGGTCATATTGCGATGTGAACTATGGGTGTTAATCACATGGTGATGTGAACTATTGGTGTTGAATCACATGGTGATGTGAACTAGATTATTGACTCTAGTGCAAGTGGGAGACTGCAGGAAATATGCCCTAGAGGCAATAATAAAGTATTATTTATTTCCTTATTTCATGATAAATGTTTATTATTAATGGTAGAATTCTATTAACCGGAAACTTAGTACATGTGTGAATACATAGACAAAACAAAGTGTCACTAGTATGCCTCTAGTTGACTAGCTCGTTGAATCAAAGATGGCTAAGTTTCCTAGCCATAGACATGAGTTGTCATTTGATTAACGGGATCACATCATTAGAGAATGATGTGATTGACTTGACCCATTCCGTTAGCTTAGCACTTGATCGTTTAGTATGTTGCTATTGCTTTCTTCATGACTTATACATGTTCCTATGAATATGAGATTATGCAACTCCCATTTACCAGAGGAACACTTTGTGTGCTACCAAACGTCACAACGTAACTAGGTGATTATAAAGGTGCTCTACAGGTGTCTTCGAAGGTACTTGTTGAGTTGGCGTATTTCAAGATTAGGATTTGTCACTCCGATTGTCGGAGAGGTATCACTGGGCCCTCTCGGTAATGCACATCACTATAATCCTTGCAAGCAATGTGACTAATGAGTTAGTTGCGGGATGATGCTCTACAGAACGAGTAAATAGACTTTCCGATAACGAGATTGAATTAGGTATTGAGATACCGACGATCGAATCTCGGGCAAGTAACATACTGATGACAAAGGGAACAACGTATGTTGTTATGCAGTTTGACCGATAAAGATCTTCGTAGAATATGTAGGATCCAATATGAGCATCCAGGTTCCGCTACTGGATATTGACCAGAGACGTGTCTCAGTCATGTCTACATAGTTCTCAAACCCGTAGGGTCCGCACGCTTAACGTTCGGTGACGATTTATGTTATGAGTTATGTATTTTGATGTACTGAAGGTAGTTCAGAGTCCCGGATAAGATCGGGGACAAGACGAGGAGTCTCAAAATGGTCGAGATGTAAATATCAATATATTGGACGACTATATTCGGACATCGGGAAGGTTCCGAGTGTTTCGGGTATTTATCGGAGTACCGGAGAGTCACAGGAATTCGCCTGGGAGTATATGGGCCTTATTGGGCTTTAAGGGAAAGAGAGATAGGCAGCCCCCCCAAGGCCTAGTCCGAATTGGACTAGGGGGAGGGGCGGCGCCCTCTCCTTCCTTCTCTTATCTCTTCCCTTTCCTTGACTCCTACTCCTACTACATGGAAGGGGGGAATCCTACTCCCGGTGGGAGTAGGACTCCCCAGGGCGCGCCAAAGAGAGGGCCGGCCCCTCCCCTCCTCTACTCCTTTATATACGGGGGCAGGAGGGCACCTCTAGACACACAACTTGATATGTTGATCTCTCCCAGCCGTGTGCGGTGCCCCCCTCCACCATATTCCACCTCGGTCATATCGTAGCGGTGCTTAGGCGAAGCCCTGCGTCGGTAGCAACATCATCACCGTCATCACACCGTCGTGCTGACCGAACTCTCCCGTGAAGCTCTGCTGGATCGGAGTTCGTGGGACGTCATCGAACTGAACGTGTGCTGAACTCGAAGGTGTCGTACGTTCGGTACTTGGATCGGTCGGATCGTGAAGACGTACGACTACATCAACCGCGTTGTGCTAACGCTTCCGCTTTCGGTCTATTAGGGTATGTGGACGACACTCTCCCCTCTCATTGCTATGCATCACCATGATCTTGCGTGTGCGTAGGATTTTTTTTGAAATTACTACATTCCCCAAGAGTGGCATCCGAGCCAGGTTTATGCGTAGATGTTATATGCACGAGTAGAACACAAGTGAGTTGTGGGCGATACAAGTCATACTGCTTACTAGCATGTCATACTTTGGTTCGGCGGTATTGTTGGATGAAGCGGCCCGGACCGACATTACGCGTACGCTTATGCGAGACTGGTTCTACCGACGTGCTTTGGACATAGGTGGCTGGCGGGTGTCAGTTTCTCCACCTTTAGTTGAACCGAGTGTGGCTACGACCGGTCCTTGAGAAGGTTAAAACAACACTAACTTGACGAAATATCATTGTGATTTTGATGCGTAGGTAAGAACGGTTCTTGCTCAGCCCATAGCAGCCACGTAAAACTTGCAACAACAAAGTAGAGAACGTCTAACTTGTTTTTGCAGGGCATGCTGTGATGTGATATGGTCAAGACATGATGCTATATCTTATTGTATGAGATGATCATGTTTCGTAACCGACTTATCGGCAACTGGCAGGGCCATGTGGTTGTCGCTTTATTGTATGCAATGCAATCGCCCTGTAATTGATTTACTTTATCACTAAGCGGTAGCGATAGTCATGGAAGCAATAGTTGACGAGACGACAAAGATGCTACGATGGAGATCAAGGTGTCGCACCGGTGACGATGGTGATCATGATAGTGCTTCGGAGATGGAGATCACAAGCACAAGATGATGATGGCCATATCATATCACTTATATTTATTGCATGTGATGTTTATCCTTTATGCATCTTATTTTGCTTTGATTGACGGTAGCATTATAAGATGATCTCTCACTAAATTTCAAGGTAAAAGTGTTCTCCCTGAGTATGCACCGTTGCCAAAGTTCGTTGTGCCGAGACACCGCGTGATGATCGGGTATGATAAGCTCAACGTTCATCTACAACGGGTGCAAGCCAGTTCTGCACACGCAGAATACTCAGGTTAAACTTGACGAGCCTAGCATATGCAGATATGGACTCGGAACACTGAGACCGAAAGGTCGAGCGTGAATCATATAGTAGATATGATCAACATAGTGATGTTCACCATTGAAAACTACTCCATCTCACGTGATGATCGTACATGGTTTTGTTGATTTGGATCACGTGATCACTTAGATGATTAGAGGGATGTCTATCTAAGTGGGAGTTCTTAAGTAATATGATTAATTGAACTTTAATTTATCATGAACTTAGTCCTGATAGTATTTTGCAAATTATGTTGTAGATCAATAGCTCGCGTTGTTGCTTCCCTATGTTTTTATATTTGTTCCTAGAGAAAAATAATTTGAAAGATGATAGTAGCAGTGATGCGGACTAGGTCCGTGATCTGAGGTTTACCCTCATTGCTGCACAGAAGAATCATGTCCTTGATGCACCACTAGGTGACAGACCTATTGCAGGAGCAGATGCAGACGTTATGAATGTTTGGCTAGCTCAATATGATGACTAAATGATAGTTTAGTGCACCATGCTTTACGACATAGAATCGGGACTTCAAATACGTTTTGAACATCGTGGACCATATGAGATGTTCCAAGAGTTGAAGTTAATATTTCAAGCAAATACCCAAGTTGAGAGATATGAAGTCTCTAACAAGTTCTATAGCTAAAAGATGGAGGAGAATAGCTCAAGCAGTGAGCATGTGCTTAGATTGTCTGGGTACTACAATCGCTTGAATCAAGTGGGTGTTAATCTTCCAGATAAGATAGTGATTGACAGAGTTCTCTAGTCACCATCACCAAGTTACTAGAACATCATGATGAACTATAGTATGAAAGGGATGACGAAAACGATTCCCAAGCTCTTCGTCCTGTTGAAATCGACGAAGGTAGAAATCATGAAAGAGCATCAAGTGTTGATGACTGACAAGATCACTAGTTTCAAGAAAAGGGCAAAGGGAAAGAAAGGGAACTTCAAGCAGAATGGCAAGCAAGTTGTCACTCCGGTGAAGGAGCCCAAAGCTGGACCAAAGCCTAAAACTGAGTGCTTCTACTACAAAGGAAATGGTCACTGGAAGTGGAAATGCCCTATATATTTGGTGGATAAGAAGGATGGAAAAGTGAACAAGGGTATATTTGATATATAGGTTATTGATGTGTACCTTACTAGTGTTTATAGTAACCCCTGGGTATTTGATACTTGTTCGGTTGCTAAGATTAGTAACTCGAAACACGAGTTACAATATAAACAGAGACTAGTTGAGGATGAAGTGACGATGTATGTTGGAAGTAGTTCCAAGATTGATATGATCATCATTGCACACTCCCTATATTTTCGAGATTAGTGTTGAACTTAAATAAATGTTATTTGGTGTTTGCGTTGAGCATAAATATGATTAGATCATGTTTATTGCGATACGACTATTCATCTAAGATAGAGAATAAATTGTTATTATGTTTACATGAATAAAACCTTCTATGGTCATACACCCAATGTTGATGGTTTATTGAATCTTGATCATAGTGATACACATATTCATGATATTGATGCCAAAAGATGAAAAGTTGATAATGATAGTGCAACATATTTGTGGCACTGCCATTTGTGTCATATCGGTGTAAAGCGCATGAAGAAACTCCATAAAGATGGTCTTTTGGAATCACTTGATTATGAATCATTTGATGCTTGCAAACCGTGCCTTATGGGCAAGATGACTAAAACTCTGTTCTCCGGAACAATGGAATGAGCTACTTACTTTTTGGAAATAATACATACTGATGTATGCGATCCAATGAGTGTTGATGCTCGTAGCGAGTATCGTTATTTTCTGACTTCCACAGATGATTTGAGCAGATATGGGTATATCTACTTAATGAAACACAAGTCTGAAACATTTGAAAAGTTCAAAGAATTTCAGAGTGAAGTGGAGAATCATCGTAACAAGAAAATAAAGTTTCTACAATCTGATTGTGGAGGAGAATATTTGAGTTACGAGTTTAGCCTTCATATAAAACAATGTGGAATAGTTTCACAGCTCACGCCACCTGGAACACCACAGCGTTATGGTGTGTCCAAACATCATAACCACTCTTTATTGGATATGGTGCGATCTATGATGTCTCTTATCGGTTTACCACTATCGTTTTGGGGTTATGCATTAGAGACAGTTGCATTCACTTTAAATAGGGCACCATCAAAATCCGTTGAGACGACACCGTATGAACTGTGGTTTGGCAAGAAACCAAAGTTGTCGTTTCTTAAAAGTTTGGGGCTGTGATGCTTATGTGAAAAAGTTTCAACCTAATAAACTCGAACCCAAATTGAAGAAGTGCGTCTTCATAGAATACCCAAAGGAAACTGTTGGGTACACCTTCTATCATAGATCCGAAAGCAAGATATTTGTTGCTAAGATGGATCCTTTCTAGATAAGGAGTTTCTCTCGAAAGAAGTGAGTGGGAGGAAAATAGAGCTTGATAAGGTAATTGTACCTTCTCCCAAATCGGAAAGTAGTTCATCACAGAAATCAATTCCAGTGATTCCTACACCAATTAGTGAGCAAGCTAATGATGATGATCATGAAACTTCAGATTAAGTTACTACAGAACCTCGTAGGTCTTCCAAAGTACAGTCTGCACCAGAGTTGTACGGTAATCCTATTCTGGAAGTCATGTTACTAGACCATGATGAACCTACGAACTATGAGGAAGCGATGATGAGCCTAGATTCCGCGAAATGGCTTGAAGGCCATGAAATCTGAGATGGGATCCATGTATGAGAACAAAGTGTGGACTTTGGTGGACTTGGCCGATGATCGGCAAGCCATAGAAAATAAATGGATCTTCAAGAGGAAGACAGACGCTGGTAGTAGTGTTACTATCTACAAAGCTCGACTTGTCGCAAAAGGTTTTTCGACAAGTTCAAGGTGTTGAATACGATGAGATTTTCTCACTCGTATTGATGCTTAAGTCTGTCCGAATCATGTTAGCAATTGCCACATTTTATGAAATTTGGCAAATGGATGTCAAAACTGCATTCCTTAATGGATTTATTAAAGAAGAGTTGTATATGATGCAACCAGAAGGTTTTGTCAATCCTAAAGGTGCTAACAAAATGTGCAAGATCCAGCGATCCATCTATGGACTGGTGTAAGCATCTCGGAGTTGGAATATACGCTTTGATGAGTTGATCAAAGCATATGGTTTTATACAGACTTTTGGAGAAGCCTGTATTTACAAGAAAGTGAGTGGGAGCTCTGTAGCATTTCTAAAACTATATGTAGATGACATATTGTTGATTGGAAATGATATAGAAATTCTGGATAGCATAAAAGGATACTTGAATAAGAGTTTTTCAAAGAAAGACCTCGGTGAAGCTGCTTACACATTGAGCATCAGGATCTATAGAGATAGATCAAGATGCTTGATAAGATTTTTCAATGAGTACATACCTTGATAAGATTTTGAAGTAGTTCAAAATGGAACAGTCAAAGGAGTTCTTGCCTATGTTACAAGGTGTGAAGTTGAGTAAGACTCAAAACCCGACCTTAGCAGAAAATAGAAAGAGAATGAAAAGTCATTCCCCATGCCTCGGTCATAGGTTCTATAAAGTATGCTATGTTGTGTACCATACCTATTGTATACCTTGCTCTGAGTTTGGCATGGGAGTACAATTTTGATCTAGGAGTTGATCACTGGACAACAGTCAAGATTATCCTTAGTGAGGACTAAGGAAATATTTCTCGATTATGGAGGTGATAAAAGAGCTCGTCGTAAAGAGTTATGTCGATGCAAGTTTTGACACTGATCCAGATGACTCTAAGTCTCAATCTGGATACATATTAAAAGTGGGAGCAATTAGCTAGAGTAGCTCCGTGCAGAGCATTGTAGACATAGAAATTTGCAAAATACTTATGGATCTGAATATGGTAGACCCGTTGACTATACTTCTCTCACAAGCAAAACATGATTACACCTTAGTACTCTCTGGGTGTTAATCACATGACGATGTGAACTAACATTGCTTACTCTAGTAAACCCTTTGAGTGTTGGTCACATGGCGATGTGAACTATGGGTGTTAATCACATGGTGATGTGAACTATTGGTGTTGAATCACATGGCGATGTGAACTAGATTATTGACTCTAGTGCAAGTGGGAGACTGAAGGAAATATGCCCTCGAGGCAATAATAAAGTATTATTTATTTCCTTATTTCATGATAAATGTTTATTATTCATGCTAGAATTGTATTAACCGTTAGTACATGTGTGAATACATAGACAAAACAAAGTGTCACTAGTATGCCTCTACTTGACTAGCTCGTTGTATCAAAGATGGTTAAGTTTCCTAGGCATAGACATAAGTTGTCATTTGATTAACGAGATCACATCATTAGAGAATGATGTGATTGACTTGACCCATTCCGTTAGCTTAGCACTTGATCATTTAGTATGTTGCTATTGCTTTCTTCATGACTTACACATGTTCCTATGACTATGAGATTGTGCAACTCCCGTTTACCGGAGGAACACTTTGTGTGCTACCAAATGTCACAACGTAACTGGGTGATTATAAAGGTGCTCTACAGGTGTCTCTGAAGGTACTTGTTGACTTGGCGTATTTCGAGATTTGGATTTGTCACTCTGATTGTCGGAGAGGTATCTCTGGGCCATCTCGGTAATGCACATCACTATAAGCCTTGCAAGCAATGTGATTAATGAGCTAGTTGCGGGATGATGCATTACGGAACGAGTAAAGAGTCTTGCTGGTAACGAGATTGAATTAGGTATTGAGATACCGACGATCGAATCTCGGGCAAGTAACATACCGATGACAAAGGGAACAACGTATGTTGTTATGCGGTTTGACCGATAAAGATCTTTGTAGAATATGTAGGAGCCAATATGAGCATCCAGGTTCCGTTATTGGTTATTGACCGGAGACGTGTCTCGATCATGTCTACATAGTTCTCGAATCCGTAGGGTTCGCTCGCTTAACATTCGGTGACGATTTACATTATGAGTTATGTGTTTTGATGTACCGAAGGTAGTTCGGAGACCCGTATAATATCGGGGACATGATGAGGAGTCTCGAAATGTTCGAGACGTAAAGATCGATATATTGTACAACTATATTCGGACATAGGAAAGGTTCCGAGTGATTCGGGTATTCATCGGAGTACTGGAGAGTTACGGGAATTCGCCGGGGAGTATATGGGCCTTATTGGGCTTTAAGGGCAAGAGAGAGAGAGGCAGGCCACACCCCCCTCCCCCAAGGCCTAGTTCTAATTGTACTAGGGGGCGGTGCCCCCTCCTTCCTTCTCTTCTCTCTTCCCTTTACTTGACTCCTACTCCTACTACATGGAAGGGGGGAATCCTACTCCCGGTGGGAGTAGGACTCCCCAGGGCGCACCATAAAGAGGGCCGGCCCTTCCCCTCCTCTACTCCTTTATATACGGGGGCAGGAGGGCACTGATAACCCATAAGTATAGGGGATCGCAACAACTTTCGAGGGTAGAGTATTCAACCCAAATTTATTGATTCGACACAAGGGGAGCCAAAGAATATTGTTGAGTATTAACAGTTGAGTTATCAATTCAACCACACCTGGATAACTTAGTATCTGCAGCAAAGTGTTTAGTAGCAAAAGTGGTATGATAATAATAGTAACGGTAGCAAAAGTAAAGATAAATATTTTTGGGTTTTTGTAGTAGTTGTAACAGTAGCAACGGAAAAGTAAAAAAGCGAAGAACAATATGTGAAAAGCTCGTAGGCAATGGATCAGTGATGGATAATTATGCCGGATGCGATTCCTCATGCAATAGTTATAACATAGGGTGCTATAGAACTAGATCCAATTCATCAATGTAATGTAGGCATGTATTCCGTAAATAGTCGTACGTGCTTATGGAAAAGAACTTGCATGACATCTTTTGTCCTACCCTCCCGTTGCAGCGGGGTCCTAGTGGAAACTAAGGGATATTAAGGCCTCCTTTTAATAGAGAACCGGACCAAAGCATTAACACATAGTGAATACATGAACTCCTCAAACTACGGTCATCACCGAGAAGTGTCCCGATTATTGTCACTTCGGGGTTGTCGGATCATAACACATAATAGGTGACTATAGACTTGCAAGATAGGATCAAGAACACACATATATTCATGAAAACATAATAGGTCCAGATCTGAAATCATGGCACTCGGGCCCTAGTGACAAGCATTAAGCATAGCAAAGTCATAGCAACATCAATCTCAGAACATAGTGGATACTAGGGATCAAACCCTAACATAACTAACTTGATTACATGGTAAATCTCATCCAACCCATCACCGTCCAGCAAGCCTACGATGGAATTACTCACGCACGGCGGTGAGCATCATGAAATTGGTGATGGAGGATGGTTGATGATGACGACGGCGATGAATCCCCCTCTCCGGAGCCCCGAACGGACTCCAGATCATCCCTCCCGAGAGAGATTAGGGCTTGGCGGCGGTTCTGTGTCGTAAAACGTGATGAAACTTTCTCCTCGATTTTTTCTCCCCGAACATGAATATATGGAGTTGGAGTTGACATCGTTGGAGGTCCAGGGGGCCCACAAGATAGGAGGCCGCGCCCTAGGAGGCGCACCCCCCTATCTCGTGGACAGGTTGTGGGCCCCCTGGCATTAATTCTTTCGCCGAAAATTCTTATTAATTCCAAAAAGTGCCTCCGTGGATTTCCAGGACATTCTGAGAACTTTTCTTTTCTACACATAAAACAACATCATAGTAGTTCTGCTGAAAATAGTGTCAATCCGGGTTAGTTTCATTCAAATCATGCAAGTTAGAGTCCAAAACAAGGGCAAAAGTGTTTGGAAAAGTAGATACGTTGGAGACGTATCAACTCCCCCAAGCTTAAACCTTTGCTTGTCCTCAAGCAATTCAGTTGATAAACTGAAAGTGATAAAGAAAAAAAATTTACAAACTCTGTTTGCTCTTGTTGTAACATGAAAAGCCAACATTCAATTTTCAGCAAATATTATGAACTAACCATACTCGCAATAACACATAGGTCTCACAATTACTCATATCAATAACATAATCAGCTAGCGAGCCATAATAATAAAACTCGGATGACAACACTTTCTCAAAATAATCATAACATGATATAACAAAATGGTATCTCGCTAGCCCTTTCTGAGACCGCAAAACATAAATGCAGAGGACCTTTAAAGATCAAGGACTGAGTAAACATTGTAATTCATGGTAAAAGAGATCCAGTCAAGTCATACCCAATATAAACCAATAATAATGAATGCAAATGACAGTGTGCTCTCCAGCGGGTGCTTTTTAATAAGAAGGATGATGAGTCAACATAAAAGTAAATAGATAGGCCCTTCGTAGAGGGAAGCAGGGATTTGTAGAGGTGCCAGAGCTTGATTTTAAAATAGAGATTGAATAACATTTTGAGCGGCATACTTTCACTGTCGACGCAACATCTATGGGATGGCTATATCTTCCATACTAAATGCATTATAGGCAGTTCCCAAAGAGAATGGTAAAGGTTTATACTCCCCCAACCACCAACAAGCTTCAATCCAGGCTTGCTCGACACAATGAGTGCCTCCAACATACAACATCCCTGGGGGAGTTTTGTTTAATTATTTTGATTTGCCTTGATCTTTTTGGATCATGGGACTGGGCATCCCGGTTACCGGCCCTTTCTCGTGAATGAGGAGCGGAGTCCACTCCTCATGAGAATGACCCACCTAGCATGGAAGATATAGGCAGCCCTAGTTGTAACATGAGCTGCTCGAGCATACAAAACAGAATTTCATTTGAAGGTTTAGAATTTGGCACATACAAATTTACTTGGAACGACAGGTAGATACCGCACATAGGAAGATATGGTGGACTCATATGGAACAACTTTGGGGTTTAAGGAGTTTGGATGCACAAGCAGTATTCCCGCTTAGTACAGGTGAAGGCTAGCAAAAGACTGGGAAGCGACCAACTGAGAGAGCGACAACAGTTGTAAGCATGCATTAAAATTAATTCACACCAAGTACAAGCATGAGTAGGATATAATCCACCATGAACATAAATATCGTGAAGGCTATGTTGATTTGATTCAACTACATGCGTGAACATGTGCCAAGTCGAGTCACTTAATACATTTGAAGGAGGATACCTTCCCATCATACCACATCATAATCATTCTAATAGCATGTTGGCACGCAAGGTAAACCATTATAACTCATAGCTAATCAAGCATGGCACAAGCAACTATAATCTCTAAATGTCATTATAAATATGTTTACTTCATAATAGCTGACTCAGGAACGATGAATCATCATATTTACAGAAACAAGAGAGGTCGAGTTCATACCAGCTTTTCTCATCCCAATAAGTACATCATATATCGTCATTATTGCCTTTCACTTGCACCACCGAACGATGTTTATAATAATAAGAGTGCACGTGCATTGGACTAAGCTAGAATCTGCAAGCATTCAACTCAAGAGAGAAGACAAGTAATATGGGCTCTAAGTTAAATAGACAATCATGCATATAAGAGCCACTAAGCATTTTCAATATGGCCTTCTCGACCCCCAAAGGAAAGAAAAATAAAATAAAACTATTTACACGGGAAAGCTCCCAACAAGTAAGAAGAAGAACTAGAAATATTTTTGGGTTTTCATTTTAATTCTACTACAAGCATAGAATTTAAACTGACTAATTTTTTTGGTTTTTCTCAAGGTTTATCAAACACACAAGAAGAAAACTAGAAAAAGAAATATAAACTAACATGGATATTACAATGAAAGAGTATGAGCACCGACGACTAGTGTGTGAACATGAATGTAAAGTCGGTGAGAAATACGTACTCCCCCAAGCTTAGGCTTTTGGACTAAGTTGGTCTAGTACCAAGGACCGCCTGGCTGATATCCATAAGTGAAACTGGGGTTGTACTGAGATGCAGAGGCAACAGCCTCCTGAGCAGCAGCGTGTTGGCGAGCTGCCTCCATTCCCCTCTCGTATTCAGCTGCTTCTTCCCTGGTGATAACATATCTTCCTCTTGCCTGATAATCAAAAAGGTAGGGGGCAGGAAGAGTAACAGGCACGATGTTGCGTCTATCATAGATTAGTCGATAATGGAGGAATTGTTCATTCCTCTCAAGAAAATGATGATCAAACATAGCTTCTTTATTCAAATAAACAGGAGGTACAATCATATCCCCCTCTCGTGGAGCTATATTAAGAAAATTAGCCACACTGGTTGCATAAATTCCTCCAAAGAAATCTCCCCTTCTACTATTATTCTGCAACCTACGTGCAACTATTGCCCCCAAGTTATAACCTTTAAAACCTGACACCGCACTCTTGAGGACACAAAGATCGGGGGCACACATGTGACATACTTCGTCCTTAGCGTTAATGCATCTACCAATAAAGAGAGCAAAGTAATGAATAGCAGGAAAATGAATGCTTCCTATGGTAGCTTGTGCTATGTCCCTAGATTCTCCCACGGTAATACTAGCAAGAAAATCTCTAAATTCAGATTTGCGAGGATCATTGATATTACCCCACTGAGGGAGTTTGCAAGCAGTTGTGAAATCCTCTAAATCCATGGTATAAGATGTATCAAAAATATCAAACATGACACTAGGAGAATTATGCGCAGAAATATATTCGAACCTCCGCACAAAGGAATCGGTCAATTGATAATATTGAGGACACTTATCTTATAAGAAGTCCTCCAGCTCAGCATTATGCACATAAGCGTCAAATTCCTCCTTGAAGCTTGCTTCGACCATAAAATCATCGGATGGCCACTCACAAGCCCGTACATTTGCGTCCCTTAGCAAATTAACATCTTGTTCACATATAGAAATTCTTGGCCCTTTCTTTGCCGAGGAACCACCTTGATACATTCTTCTAAGCATATTTCTTTTTCTGAAAAATTCTGAAATTTTAGTAACTTCAAAATAAAAGTGGATAAAACTAAACAAGACTGATAGCAACTACTCCTACAAGTGCCAAGAGCCTATATCATGCATTGGAATTGCTTGGGACCTCAAAAATTTAACATGCAAGCTCAAGAACATGGTCACCTAAGTAGCAAAAATTTGCAATGAATAAAGCACTAGAACAAAAACTAATTGGACCAATGGAGGAGACACATACCAAGCAACAATCTCCCAAAGCAGTTTTGTGAATGGAGCTTTGAGCAAGGAGATCGAAAATCGCAGAAAAACGAGCTAGACCTCGTGCTTGAGCTGGATGGGGATTTTTTTGGGTAGAAGATGAAGTGTGTGGGTGCTGGCATAAGTGGAGGGGAGCCACCAGGGGCCCACGAGACAGGGGGGCATGCCCTACAGGGGGGCGCGCCCTCCTCTCTCGTGGCCTGGTGCTTGCCCCTCCTGCAGTGTTTTCAGTGCCTAAAATCCTCAAATATTCCCGAAAAAATCATACTAAATTTGCAGGGCATTTGGAGCACTTTTATTTTCGGACTATTTTTTAATGCACGGATAATTTAGAAAACAGATAGATAATACTATTTTTGCTTTATTTATTCTAAGTAAAAGAAAGTAAAAAGAGAGTACATAAGGTTGTGCCTTCTAGTTTCATCCATCTCGTGATCATCAAAATGAACCCGCTAACAAGGTTGATCAAGTCTTGTTAACAAACTCATTCCGAATAACACGGAACCGGAGAAATTTCGAATAACACTAAGTTACCTCCACGGGGATATGAAAATCTCCAACAATAAGAATATCATACTTTTTCTTGACAGTAGGAAGAGGAAATTCAAAACCTCCAAAAATGATAGTTGGAACTTTTTCAATAGAATTGATGCTATGAACTTTAGATTGTTTCCTCGGGAAGTGTACTGTATGCTCATTACCATTAACATGAAAAGTGATATTGCCTTTGTTGCAATCAATAACAGCCCCTGCAGTATTAAGAAAAGGTCTACCAAGGATAATAGACATATTATCGTCCTCGGGAATATCAAGAATAACAAAGTCCGTTAAGATAGTGACATTTGCAACCACAACAGGCACATCCTCACAAACACCAAGAGGTATAGCAGTTGATTTATCAGCCATTTGCAAAGATATTTCAGTAGGTGTCAACTTATTCAATTCAAGACTACAATATAAAGAGGAGGCATAACACTAACACCGGCTCCAAGATCACATAAAGCAGTTCTAACATAATTTCTTTTAATGGAACATGGTATAGTTGGTACACCCGGATCTCCAAGTTTCTTTGGTATTCCACCCTTAAAAGTGTAATTAGCAAGCATGGTGGAAATTTCAGCTTCCGGTATCTTTCTTTTATTTGTAATGATATCCTTCATATACTTAGCATAAGGATTTACTTTCAACATATCAGTTAAGCGCATACGTAAGAAAATAGGTCTAATCATTTCAGCAAAGTGCTCAAAATCCTCATCATCCTTTGACTTGGATGGTTTAGGAGGAAAGGGCATGGGTTTCTGAACCCATGGCTCTCTTTCTTTACCGTGCTTCCTAGCAACAAATCTTTCTTATGATAACGTTGATTCTTTGATTGTGAGTTATCAAGATCAACAGCAGGTTCAATCTCTACATCATTGTTTTTGCTAGGTTGAGCATCAACATGAACATTATCATTAACATTATCACTAGGTTCATGTTCATCACCTGATTGAGTTTCAGCATCAGAAATAGAAATATCATTGGGATTCTCAGGTGTGTCTACAGTAGGTTCACTAGAAGCATGCAAGGTTCTATCGTCTTTCTTTTCTTCTTTTTAGAAGAACCAGGTGCCTCTAAATTATTTCTTTGAGAATCTTGCTCGATTCTCTTAAGGTGGCCTTCAGGATACAAAGGTTCCTGAGTCATCCTACCAGTTCTAGTAGCCACTCTAACAGCAAAGTCATTTTTATTATTTAATTCATCAAGCAAGTCATTTTGAGCTTTGAGTACTTGCTCAGCTTGAGTAGTGTCGTGGAATTAACACGTCAGATGTCCTCATGAAAGGACTTAGTCATGGAGCCATCGCAATGGGTTAGCTTTAAGGGGTTAAACCAGACAAGGGACACGGGAGTTTTATACTAGTTTGGCCCCTTCGATGAAGGTAAAAGCCTACGTCTAGTTGTGATGGGATTGATTGGGTTTCGATGACCAGGGAGCAAATACGCTTTGCCTAGGTCTCGAGTTGTTATTTCTTGTCCCTGAACCGCCGCTAGGTCGTCCCTTTATATACATAGGTTGACGCCCGGCCGGTCTACAGAGTCCCGAGGCCGACTCATACAAGTCTCCGGCTCGGTCTCTCCTTTCCTAACTTACAATACAAGTTACATAACCGTGGCGGTTTACCACTATGGGCCCTAATCCGCCTTTGGGCTCCGAGCCTCTAAGATTCATTAGTAAAGCGCCATCTTCTGGGTCTTCGAGGGCTTCAATGTAGTTGAAGGTGAACCAGCCCCTCCTGGCCGGTTTACGCTCAGTAGTTATATCCCCAACATTAGGCCCCGGATTGATTTGAACCTGTTCATGTCAATCTTCAATACTTAAAAGAAATTTTGTGAACATCTCCCTACATTCTCGTAAACTGCCATGATGTCTTCTCCTATAAACTTTGTTAACCCGCCGTGACGTCATCTTCTGGATACATCAATGGATCATCATGATGTCATCTCTGTATAAAAAGATTAAAAAGATTCTATTCATTAATGGTATCCCGAAGATCGAGGCGACAGCTACGCCCTGTTTCACCGCTTCAGGCTCCTCGATTCCTGCGCCTGCCACTTATCCATTTGTCCTATAAATAGGCTCGGGGGTCCTTTCTTTCTTCCACTTCCGTGCCTCTTCTTCCTACTCGCGACGCTCAAGCTCTGAAGCTCCACCGCCGCCCTCAACCTTCAAGCACTACATCGACAAAGGCCACTGCATCAACCTGATAGTACTAGAAACCTGTGGCACTTCTCCGCTATCCTTGCGCATCTGGTAAGTTTCCTCCTCTCAACCCTAGATCTGTATTTAGGGTTTCTGCATTCATAAGTGTTCATCTCAGTTCTTCGTATTAGCTTCTGCCATGGTTTCTTTGATCTAACCGTAGCATAAATCTCGTGCAGTAGTTGCTTCGAATCCAGTTTTGGCACTAGTAGATCCTCCTTCTTTGTACAGAATCCTTAGTAGAACGCACGAACTTCTTTGTCCTGCTTAACGCCTTTATAGGTCGCAGAAATTTTTCTTACTGAAGCATGGTAGATCCAAATTAATTTCATCATTGTGTGAAAACTGTTTCTGTCAACACTTAGTAGATTTTCATCTCTGGCCCCTCCACCTAAGGGCGGTTTAAACCTTTAGTAGTTGGTAATCTGCCATATATCATTAGCCCTCACTTAAACCGCCATCTTGATTTGAATTGCAATTTCCGGTTTATCTCACATATATGCTTTGATTAAATTCCCCGGTTTAGCACCAATTAGCACACCTGAACCGTCAATCGTAAACCGGCCTTCATTTTACCTTTACAGTTTGCTGTCCAAGATGACCAAACAATTCTCCGCTTGCAACTGGGTTCCGTCCCGAATCACGAAAACATAAATCAATGGATATGTTGTAACGGGCACTTTAGCTTCAAAAAATGTCCTTCACTGGCGAGTTCCTGGCCTTGAGTGCCCTCCCGAGCCTCAAGATGGAGAAGTTATTGTTTTTATGCAGCACCTAGACCAGGGCTACAGCCCTCCGGGATCAAAAAAATTCCGGGATGTCCTTGCTAGCTTTCAACTCCATCCACAAGATATTGGACTAAATTCCATATCAAATATATGCAACTTTCAAGTATTTTGTGAAGTTTACCTTCAAGATGAACCATCTGTTGAGCCCTTCCGGGACTTTTTCCATCTAAACCGCCGAACTGAGTTTTATGATGGTCCTAACACGGAACTTGGTGGGGTATCAATCCAGAAGAGGAAGGAAGTTGATTTCCCTCATGCAAAACACCGCAGTCATCCCAAAGACTGGAACCAAACTTGGTTTTATTGTCAGAACACTGCCCCTGCTGGAGAAAATCCTTTGCCGGGTTACCGCCCTCACCGGCTTAGCAACGGCCACCCGTTACCTCAACGGTTAACTGCCAAAGAACGGCAAACTTTTGCACCTCAAGTCGCCAAGCTCCGGGCTCTCTTGGCCAACGGTTTGACTGGTGTTGATCTCATTCGCTGTTGGGTTGCATGGCACATCCTGCCCTTAAGTCGCCGCTCCAGATTAATGCATGAGTATACCGGCGATGTCAAGGACCCTCAATGGTTTAATGAAATAGAAATGACCGATGATGAAGTCACTGAAAGTGTGAAGAAGATGCTTGACAAATCGATCACCGCATGCAACCAAACTGGGCTGCTCCCTTTTTACACGTTGAACAAACCGCCAGTGGTAAAAATTGTAATCTTGTGATTTTTTGATCTGCCTCCGCTTTAACCATGTTCTAATATTTATTTGTTTAATTTTTCAGGCCAACAGCTCCTTCTGGAAGAGGAAAACTCAAGATAAACCGGCTAGGGCTCCTCATCCGAAGAGCAAGGCTACCAAGAGAGCAGCCCAGAAGAAAACCACCGAGTCTTCTGATCCGCCAGAAGATATTGACGAATCAGATCAAGAGGTAGAACTTGACTCCCTTGGTTCCTTTTTCATACATCTTATTGACAATGACTTTTCCAAGGATGATGCGGAGGCCAGCCATGCGGACCATGTTGAGGTAATCTCTCTTTCCTCCGATTCAGATCTTGTGCCGGTTCAAAGATTTCGCCGTGCAGTTCGGAAAGTAAAGTACTCTCACCCTCTTGCTTATTTGGATCCGAAATTTTCTTGGAAGACACAACAACCTGAAGGGCGTCGCACAACCCGACATAGTGGTCAGCAAGTCACCTCTTCCGGTTTACCGGATACACCAACCCGGAAGCGTCGTCCAGAGGTTACTTGTTCTCCCGAAAAACTTTATCCTTTGAAGGGTTTCTTCTGATACCCACTCAATCCGTCTGATCCGAATTACCAGGTGTCTTCCAATTCGTCTGGCGGTTCATCAACCACTCAGCTGCCTCCCCTTAAAACCGTCCCTGGGTAAGTATACTGTCCTTCATCTTTTTCTTTCATAGTTCGGTTTACCATGCTAATCTTTGTTTTGATATCATAGTGCCAAAGCCCGTCTGAGCAAGGAGGCTAAAACCAGTGCCCCTTTTGGTGAAGTTGAACCGGAGAGGGCTCCTGAAGGTACCGGTAGAAATACCAATGTTATGGATGATTCCGCCTCACAACGTGAGAATACTGAAGCTAATCCGCTGGAGGCTGACCCGGCCACTCATATTGATCCGTCAAGCCCTCATGGTACTCCTTCGAGCCCGGCTGCTGATCCGCCGAGTCCAGCTGCTAATCCGCCGAGTCCAGCTGCTAATCCGCCAAGTCCAGCCAAGGGTACCGTCAATCCGCCAAGTCCACCAAAGGGTGATGATGATGATGTCATTATTACTGGTATGGGTCACACTAGCCCTGGTAATCCGGTTGTCTTGTCAAAACACACTGCCAAGGAGGAATTTGGAGTTATGGGCAAAGGGAAGGGGAAGACAGATTTGTCCAGCTTTGTTAACCTTGGCGCTGAGGAACTTCATTCCGGATTCTTAAACCGCCTCTTCACAAGCCGGGATTATGAAGCCGGTTTGGTAAACTTAATGAAGGAGCGCTATGAGGTAATTTTCAAAACACTTTAAATTTGCTTGCAACATATATGACCTCCATAGTAGCCCCCAAGGGCCGATTTATCTCTGGTAGACAAACAGGGTCTTTCTGTTAACCCTTTATCTCTATCAACTGCCTTCAGCATGTATGTAACTGATCAATTGGACATTAGCCCCCAAGTGCTAAGTTTAATACTTGTATTGAACCTTGGGACTTTTGAAATATCCATTTTAAGAAGCAAACCGCATTAGCCCCAAGTGCCAAGCGTGTAACTTGTTATGCACTTGGGACTTTTTTAAGAGATATTAACCGCTTTATCATCTGACTTTGTAGGCTGATATAAAGACCAAAGAGTCTCAAATTGCCGATCTTCAAGAGAACATCAAGTCCCAGCAAGAATAGACCTCTAAAGCCAAAGAGGAGCTAAAGGGCGCTTTGACTGCCATGGAACAATTCAAGGATGGCTTCAAAACTGAACGCACCAACTGGGAAACTGAAAGGGGTGCTCTATTGAAACAGGCTGAAGACGCTGAAGCAGCTCTCAAACCGGTTGAGGAAGAGCTGACTGGGCTGAAACATCAAGTGAACACCATGACAGCTGCAGTTTTTGGTAAGTACTTTATAATAGCCTGATCTGAAGTATTGTTCAACTACGCTGGTTTAATATTAAGTTTTTAAACTGTCTCAGGTAATCGCATCACTCATCTGGGCGCAGACATGCGGATGAAGTTGAAGGCAGCATATACTTTCATTGAGCAATTGTATACTGGTGCCTAACGGGTGATCTGTGCAGTCTCATACAACAAACCGGTGCCAACATTGATCAAGGACACACTAGTAAGATTATCCATGACGCCGGCACTGATAGAAGAGGTGAAGCGATCTGCTACCAGGTCTGGCGCTTTACTGGCACTGACTCGGGCCAAAGCATGGATATCTGACTTGGCTCTAGTTGATATCGCCAAGGGATTTCCGGATGAACAAGCAGACGGGTCAACATTTGACAGCAAAGCCCTTAAAGCCCTGACAAAGGAGATGCATCCGCTGTCGAGTCAACTGGCTGAAGAGGCTAATTTAACTGTTCATCGGTCCTTTTATGATGAAAGGAACCAGCGGGTTGATACGACTATAACAGAAGCGCAAAGCCTTATCCGGCCAATCCGTAAGCACACTTACGCCCCTGATGTTGAGACGTCCAATCTGATAAGTGAAGAAGCTGTATTTCAGGCTTTAACCCGGATTGACTGGACCGCTGTTGACTTCCAGCCACTGGGTGGAGAGGAGGAGGTTGAACCGACGCCTGAAGATCCATCAACATCACGTCAACATGGTGATGAACCTTGATCCGGCAATCTGGTTTATTGTCATAGACTTTGTTCTGTAAAAACAATTATTATCCTGGGCCTCAAAGCTCCTTGTAATAGGCTAGTTAAAATACTTCACTCTGTAGCACTGATGCATAACGTTGTTGATCCGTCATGTTATTTGTTGTGCTTGATTATACTTTGATAATTTTCATGCGATTCTGATATCTGCATAAAAAGAATTGTCCTGGTGGTTGATCACCGGACGGGTCATAATGCCCAAGATAAAGCCTGGCTAATAACCAAAGCGGAATAAGTATGACATAACTCATACCTGTGATATGACATCACTTAGTAAGGGTGACAACCTAAATCTTGAGCCGTTATAACCCTCACCATATAATGATGTTATGAATAAGTCATGCCGGATTACGATGAACACCAGATGATCAAACTGGCGACATATAGTCAAAGCCAGGCCGGGTTTTGTAAACACCGATTTGATAAGATGGTCTGACAACTTATAATTGAAAGCCAAGCCGGGTTAACAAACATCGGGTGATTATGATGACTAGAAAGTGATACCGGGTTTAAGAGACACCGGTTTATTATGATGACTAAAAAGCCATACCGGGTTAAGAGACACCGGTTTAACATAAAATTCAAAGAGAAAAATCTTGACAAAGGCAAATAAAACTGTGTAGTGGAGGCTTTTCGAGGGCTGCCAGGCCCAAATACGAGGCTTTTCATGGGCTGCCAGGCCGCTGAGTTAAACCATTTGACAAAGCCTTTTAAGATGGGCCTCCAACTAACCAACCGTTGTTTTAACTTTGACAAGTTCAGGGTCTCAATGAGAGTAATTGTCAAACGTTCGGTGGGTCATGCCAGGATTACCTGGATAGGAGTGGCTTATTTGATGAAGGCAGGTTAACCCGGGGTTTTAGGTGAATACACCAGGCTTCCAAGCCATGGGTCGATACCCAATTACAAGGGTCCTTTCAAACTCTTTGTTACTTTACACAAAGAGCCCCCAAGTAATTTTGTGAGCTATGCTCATGGGTGCCTATGTTTGAGCTGTGCATGGCATCTAGACTCTCTTTGGCCCCTTGGGTGTGAAGCTCCCAAGCTATATTGTGGCATGATAGCCGGTTTAACAGGTAGTACTCCGCTTTGTCAGCTGAAGCCCTCATGTAACTCAAAGAATATTTGAGAAAAAACAGCAGAGGCCCTGCTTATAGCAAGGATGCCGGTTTATTATATTGATTATAATATATACATTGTCGAAATATGTACATAAAAGAAGCCTGTGGCTCAAGTGTAGTAAGGCCGAAGGAGAGCTATGTTCCACGGCCACCGGGTCTACTCCTGAGAACTGTGTGAGTCTTCTCGAACGTCAATCAGGTAGTATGATCCGTTGTGCAGATTTTTGCTGACCACAAAGGGTCCTTCCCAAGGTGGGGATAACTTGTGCATATCGGTCTGATCCTGGATGAGCCGGAGCACTAAGTCGCCTTCTTGAAAGGTTCTTGTCTTAACCCGGTGGCTGTGGTAACGCCACAGGTCTTGTTGATAAACCGTCGATCGAGCCAAAGCCATGTCTTGTTTCTCATCTAACAGGTCCAACACCTCTTGGCGTGCTTGCTCATTGTTCACTTCAACATAATTGTCAACCTGATGACCCACAAGTATAGGGGATCTATCGTAGTCCTTTTCATAAGTAAGAGTGTCGAACCCAACGAGGAGCAGAAGGAAATGATAAGCGGTTTTCAGCAAGGTATTCTCTGCAAGTACTGAAATAAGTGGTAACAGATAGTTTTGTGATAAGATAAAGTGTAACGAGCAACAAGTAACAAAAGTAAATAAAGTGCAGCAAGGTGGCCCTATCCTTTTTGTAGCAAAGGACAAGCCTGGACAAACTCTTATAATAGGAAAAGCGCTCCCGAGGACACATGGGAATATCGTCAAGCTTGTTTTCATCATGCTCATATGATTCGCGTTCGGTACTTTGATAATTTGATATGTGGGTGGACCGGTGCTTGGGTGCTATTCTTACTTGAACAAGCATCCCACTTATGATTAACCTCTATTGCAAGCATCCGCAACTACAACAAAATTATTAAGGTAAACCTAACCATAGCATGAAACATATGGATCCAAATCAGCCCCTTACGAAGCAACGCATAAACTAGGGTTTAAGCTTCTGTCACTCTAGCAACCCATCATCTACTTATTACTTCCCAATGCCTTCCTCTAGGCCCAAACAAATGGTGAAGTGTTATGTAGTCGACGTTCACATAACACCACTAGAGGTTAGACAACATACATCTTATCAAAATATCGAACGAATACCAAATTCACATGACTACTAGTAGCAAGACTTCTCCCTTGTCCTCAGGAACAAACGTAACTACTCACAAAGCATATTCATGTTCATAATCACAGGGGTAATAATGTGCATATAGGATCTGAATATATGATCTTCCACCAAATAAACCAACTAGCATCAACTACAAGGAGTAATCAACACTACTAGCAACCTACTAGCACCAATCCCGGACTTGGAGACAAGAATTGGATACAAGAGATGAACTAGGGTTTGGAGATGAGATGGTGCTGGTGAAGATGTTGATGGAGATTGCCCTCTCCCGATGAGAGGAGCATTGGTGATGACGATGGTGATGATTTCCCCCTCCCGGAGGGAAGTGTCCCCGGCAGAACAGCTCTCCCGGAGCCCTAGATTGGTTCCGCCAAGGTTCCGCCTCATGGCGGCGGAGTCTCGTCCCGAAAGTTTGCTTCTTATTTTTTTCTCATCAAAAGACTTCATATAGGAGAAGACGGGCATTAGAGAGCCACCAGGGGGCCCACGAGGTAGGAGGGCGCACCCAGGGGGCGCCCCCCACCCTCGTGAGCAGGGTGTGGGCCCCCTGGCCTTCATCTTTGGCGACGATTTTTCTTTATTTCTTTTAAGATATTCTGTGGAGTTTCAGGACTTTTGGAGTTGCGCAGAATAGGCCTCCAATATTTGCTCCTTTTCCAGCCCAGAATTCCAGCTGCCGGCATTCTCCCTCTTCATGTAAACCTTGTAAAACAAGAGAGAATAGCCATAAGTATTGTGACATAACGTGAAATAACAGCCCATAATGCAATAAATATTGTCATAAAAGCATGATGCAAAATGGACGTATCAACTCCCCCAACCTTAGACCTTGCTTATTCTCAAGCGAAAAGCCGATAACAATAAATATGTCCTCATGTTTAGAGGTAGAGGCGTCGATAAAAATAAAATACGGACATGAAGGCATCATGATTATTTTCATAACAGCAACATATAAAGATTTTGCCATATGATTACTTATGTTCAAGTGATGATCAGTTCACAAAGCAAAAAGCATGAATCAGAAACCTTATTGAGCACCAACAAATTATAACCTCAGTCATTGAAGCAATTGCAATTTATCATAACATCGGAAAGAGTCTATGTCAGAGCTTAAAAGCAAGTCCACATACTCAACTATCACTTAGTCCTTCATAATTGCTAGCACTCACGCGATACTTGTGGTTACGGAGTTTTAATCGGACACATAGAAACATAGGGGCTTATAGTTTTGCCCCACAACCTTTTACCTCAAGGGTAATGTCAACAATAATAATTCATGCTCCCCCACATCCAGTTAGATATATATATATCATGTTCTTTCCAACATGCCGAGCTTGCCAAAGGATAAAATGAAAAGGGGAAGGTGAAGATCACCATGACTCTTGCATAAGGTAGAGGATAATAATAAAAGATAGGCCCTTCGCAGAGGGAAGCAGAGGTTGCCATGCGCGTTTAGGGTTGATGCACAAAATCTTAATGCAAAAGAATGTCACTTTATATTGCCCCTTGTATGTGAACCTTTATTATGCAGCCCGTCGCTTTTATTGCGTCCACAACAAGTTTGTACAAAGTTTATTTTCTCCGCACTAATAAGTCATGCATATTTAGAGACCAATTTTTATTGCTTGCACCGATGACAACTTACTTGAAGGATCTTACTCAATCCATAGGTAGATATGGTGGACTCTCATGGCAAAACTGGTTTAAGGGTATTTGGAAGCACAAGTAGTATTTCTACTTGGTGCTGAGAATTTGGCTAGCATGAGGGGGAAAGGCAAGCTCAACACCTTCGAGGATCCATGACATCATACTTTATCTCAGATGTAAGAAAACATAACTCATTATGTTGTCTTCCTTGTCCAACATCAACTCTTTAGCATGTCATATTTTAATGAGTGCTCCTAATCATAAAAGATGTCAATGATAATATATCTATATGTGAAACCTCGCTTTCCTTATTACTTCCTATTAATTGCAATGATGACCAAAGCTATATTTGCCAACTCCCAACAACTTTTAATCATCATACTCTTTCTATGTGAAGTCATTACTTTCACTAAGATTAATATGAACTCTTTGATTCTTTTTATTCTTTTTCTTCTAATCACCCAAGATCATGGAAAAATACTCAAGCCCTTGACTCAACACTAATCTTTATTATATAGCTCACGGACTCGATTACAGAGAAGGATCATAAAGCAAAACTCAAAACTAGATCATGCCATGACTTTATTCTACTAAATCAAGATACTACTAAATAGATCGAACTAAGAAAAACGGTAAAGATAGGAGTTGTGATGGTGATACGATACCAGGGCACCTCCCCCAAGCTTGGCAGTTGCCAAGGGGAGTGCCCATACCCATGTGATTATATCTTTAGAGATGGTGAAGTAGGAGTCGTTGCACTTTTCTTCTCTAGCTTACGCTTGAGGCTAAAATTTTCCTCCCTCAGATCCTCATTCTCGAGCTCAAGTTTTATTATCTTCTTGCATAGTGTTGCCTTGATGTCCTGTAAAAAACGTGGTGGGATAGATTGGACCTTAGGGAGGCTTGACTTCTTGAACTCCACATGCATATCACCAGGTTGAGGCAGTGGGTAGTCCTCTTCATCAGAGCTTGTCTCCTCCTTCCTCTTTGGATCATAGTCTTCTTCTTCTTCCGTGGTCCAGCCATAGCGTTCCACGTCCCCATATACTCTTGGATTTGCAATATAATCAGCTACGTAGCTCTCTCCCTCCGAATCTTGGGATGACATCTTGTTCAAATCTGCAACAGGAACAGCTCGAAACGAAAACAGGGGATATTTGCGTGATATGAGAGTCAAAACCTTCGGGAGTATATATAATGAATTTTTACCGACCAAAATACGTATCGTGCAAGGAAACGGAGTCCGGAGGGCACACGAGGTGCTCACGAGGTAGGGGGCGCGCCCTCCACCCTCGTGGAGGCCTCGTGTCCTCCCCGGACTGCTACTTATTTTCTATTTTTCTAAATATTCCAAAAAGGAGAAATATTGCCTTAAAAATTGTTTTGAAGTCGGTTTACTTACCGTACCACATACCTATTCCTTTCCGGAGTCTGAAATGGGCTGGAAGGTGTCCTTTATGTATTCCTCCGGGGTTACGGTTTCAATAATATTAGTTTCAACATTTATGGGATTACCTGAAATATAGTGTTTAATCCTTTGACCGTTTACCACCTTCGGATTTGTTCCTGCGAAGTTGTTGATTTTTATGGCACCGAAACGATAGACCTCCTCGATAACGTAGGGACCTTCCCATTTGGAGAGAAGTTTTCCTGCAAAAAATCTTAAACGAAAGTTGTATAGCAATACATAATCACCTACATTAAACTCACGCTTTTGTATCCTTTTGCCATGCCATCTTTTGACTTTTTCTTTAAACAACTTGGCATTTTCATAAGCTTGGGTTCTCCATCCATCAAGGGAGCTAATATCAAATAACCTCTTCTCACCGGCAAGTTTGAAATCATAGTTGAGCTCTTTAATAGCCCAGTATGCCTTATGTTCTAGTTCGAGAGGTAAGTGACAAGCTTTTCCATAAACCATTTTATACGGAGACATACCCATAGGATTCTTATATGCAGTTCTATAGGCCCATAATGCATCATCCAGTTTCTTGGACCAATTCTTTCTATACCTATTCACACTCTTTTGCAAAATTAATTTGAGCTCTCTATTGCTCAATTCTACTTGACCACTAGACTGCGGGTGATATGGAGATGCAATTCTATGATTAACGTCATATTTAGCAAGCATCTTACGGAAAGCACCATGAATAAAGTGTGAACCACCATCAGTCATTAAATATCTAGGGACTCCAAACCTCGGAAAAATAACTTCCTTAAGCATTTTAATAGAGGTGTTATGATCAGCACTACTAGTTGGAATAGCTTCTACCCACTTAGTAACATAATCAACAACAACTAAAATATGTGTATATCCATTAGAGGCAGGAAAAGGTCCCATATAATCAAAGCCCCAAACATCAAATGGTTCCATAACAAGTGAATAATTCATAGGCATTTCTTGACGTCTACTAATATTACCAATTCTTTGACATTCATCGCAAGACAAAAGAAACTTACGGGCATCCTTGAAGAGAGTAGGCCAATAAAAAACGGATTGCGATACCTTATGTGCAGTTCTATCTCCAGCATGGTGTCCTCCATAAGCTTCGGAGTGACACTTGCGTAGGATCTGTTCCTGTGCATGCTCAGGTACACAACGTCTAATAACACCATCTACTCCTTCTTTATAAAGATGTGGGTCATCCCAAAAGTAATGTCGCAAGTCATAGAAAAACTTTTTCTTTTGTTGGTATGTGAAGCTAGGTGGTATAAATTTAGCAACAATATAATTAGCATAATCAGCATACCAAGGAGTGCTACGAGAAGTGCTTATGAAATTAGTTGTTCATCAGGAAAGCTATCATCAATAGGTAGTGGGTCATCAAGAACATTCTCTAACCTAGACAAGTTGTTTGCAACAGGGTTCTCAGCTCCCTTTCTATCAACAATATGTAAATCAAATTCTTGTAGCAGGAGAACCCATCTAATGAGTCTAGGTTTTGCATCTTTCTTTTCCATAAGATATTTAATAGCAGCATGATCAGTGTGAATAGTAACTTTGGAATCAACAATATAAGGTCTAAACTTATCACAAGCAAACACAACTGCTAAAAGTTCCTTTTCGGTAGTAGCATAATTTCTTTGAGCACTGTCTAGAGTCTTACTAGCATAATGGATAACATTTAATTTCTTATCGACTCTTTGCCCTAGAACAACACCTACAGCATAATCACTAGCATCACACATAATTTCAAAGGGTAAGTTCCAATCAGGTGGCTGAACAACAGGTGCAGAGACTAATGCTTTCTTAAGTATTTCAAATGCTTCTACACAATCATCATCAAAGACAAATGGTACATCTTTTTGTAATAAATTAGTCAGAGGCCGAGAGATTTTTGAGAAGTCCTTAATGAACCTCCTATAAAATCCGGCGTGACCAAGGAAACTTCTTATACCTTTGATGTCCTTGGGACATGGCATCTTTTCAATAGCATCAACCTTGGCTTTATCAACTTCAATACCTCTTTCAGAAACTTTGTGCCCCAAGACAATACCTTCATTAACCATAAAGTAGCACTTTTCCCAATTCAAGACAAGATTAGTTTCTTCACATCTCTGCAAAACTCGAGCAAGATTGCTCAAGCAATCATCAAAAGAGGAACCATAGATGGAAAAGTCATCCATGAAAACCTCACAAATTTTCTCGCATAAGTCAGAGAATATAGCCATCATGCATCTTTGAAAGGTAGCAGGTGCATTACATAAACCGAAAGGCATACGTCTATAAGCAAAAGTACCAAAAGGGTATGTAAAAGTAGTCTTTGATTGATCTTTAGCCGATACAGGTATTTGAGAAAAACTGGAATAACCATCTAGAAAGCAATAGTGTGTATGTTTGCATAATCTTTCTAGCATTTGATCAATAAAAGGTAAGGGGTAATGATCTTTCTTAGTAACCTTATTTAATTTGCGGAAATCAATTACCATCCTATAACATGTGATGATTCTTTGCGGAATCAATTCATCTTTATCATTAGGGACAACAGTAATACCTCCCTTCTTAGGGACACAATGGACAGGAGTTACCCACTGACTATCAGCAACGGGATAAATTATACCTGCCTCCAGAAGCTTGAGTATTTCCTTTCTTACCACTTCTATCATTTTAGGATTCAAACGTCATTGAGGATCACAAACTGGTTTGGCGTCCGCTTCCAAATTTATTTTATGTTGACATAGAGTGGGACTGATGCCCTTAAGATCGTCCAGAGTATATCCAATAGTAGCATGGTGCTTCTTCAGAGTTTTCAATAATCTTTCTTCCTCATGCTCTGAAAGGTTAGCGCTAATAATAACAGGATATATTTTATTTTCATCAAGATAAGCATATTTAAGATTATCAGGCAACGGTTTAAGCTCAAACACGGGATCACCCTTGGGTGGAGGAGGATCCCCTAGAATTTCAACAGGCAAATTTGTGTTGCAGAATAGATTCCTGTTTAAAGAATACTTCATCTATTTCCCTTCTTTCATTCATGAACATATCATTTTCATGGTCTAGCAAATAGTGTTCTAAAGGATCACTAGGAGGTACGGCAATAGAAGCAAGACCAATGATTTCATCCTTACTAGGCAATTCTTCCTCACGATGTTGTTTACTAAATTTATAGAAATTAAACTCATGAACCATATCATCCAAGCCAACAGTAACAACATTCTTTTTGCAGTCTATCGTAGCATTAACAGTATTCAAGAAGGGTCTACCAAATATACTGGGACAAAAGCTATCTTGTGGAGAACCAAGAACAAGAAAATCAGCGGGATATTTGATTTTCCCACACAAGACTTCAACATCTCTAACAATTCCCACTGGTGAAATAGTATCCCTATTGGAAAGTTTAATTGTAACATCAATTTCTGCTAACTCTGCAAGTGTGATATCATGCATAATTTCTCTGTATAAGTCAATGGGTATAACACTAGCACTAGAACCCATATCACATAAGCCATGATAACAATGATCTCCTATTTTAACAGAAATAACAGGCACGCCTACCACAAGTCTATGTTTATCTCTATCACAAGGTTTAGCAATTCTAGCAGTTTCACCCTGGAATTGAATAACATGCCCATCAATATTATCAGACAAGAGATCCTTAACAATAGCAATATTGGGTTCTACTTTGACTTGCTCAGGAGGGGTATAAGTTCTAATATTGCTTTTACGAACAACACTTGAAGCTTTAGCATGATCCTTCATTCTAACAGGGAAAGGCGGTTTCTCAACATAAGAAGTGGGAACAATAGGATCATTATACGTGACAGTCTTTTCTTCAACTTTAATAGGTGCGGCTACTTTTACTTCTATGGGAGGATGATATTTAATACACTTATCCTTGGGGAGATCAACATAAGTAGCAAAAGATTCACAGAAAGAAGCTACTATCTCAGAGTCAAGTCCATATTTAGTGCTAAACTTACGGAAAATATCGGTGTCCATAAAAGATTTAACACAATCAAACTTAGGTGTCATACCTGACTCCTTACCTTCGTCGAGGTCCCAATCTTCAGAGTTGCGTTTAATTCTATCCAATAAATTCCATCTGAATTCAATAATCTTCATCATAAAAGAGCCAGCACAAGAAGTATCGAGCATGGAGTGATTGTTTTCAGAAAGCCGAGCATAAAAACTTTGCATAATCACTTCTCTTGCGAGCTCATGATTGGGGCATGAATATAACATTGATTTAAGCCTCCCCCAAGCTTGAGTGATGTTTTCTCCTTCGCGAGGCCAAAAATTATATATATAATTGCGATCACGATGAACAAGATGCATAGGGTAATACTTTTGATGAAATTCCAATTTCAATCTTTTATAGTTCCATGATCTCATATCATCACATAGCATGTACCATGTCAATGCATCTCCCTTCAAAGATAAAGGGAAAGCCTTCTTCTTAACAACATCATCGGGTATACCTGCAAGCTTAAATAGTCCACAAACATCATCCACATAGCGTAGATGTTCATCAGGATGCTTTGTTCCATCTCCTGTAAAAGTGTTAGCTAGCAGTTTTTCCATCAAACCTGAAGGAATCTCAAAAGGAGTTTCATTTTCAATAGGTTCAGTAGGTTGAGTAGGTGGAGGAGCAAATCTTTGCTCTACTGGACGGGGTGAAGATACCCCGAACAAGCCCCTCAGACAATTACTTTCCATAGTAACGAGTCACGGAAAATTTCAGCAAACTATATAAATTTTTCCTTACCAAATTCCACCTACAAAAGGTGCTTCACTCCCCGACAACGGCGCCAGAAAAGAGTCTTGATGACCCACAAGTATAGGGGATCTATTGTAGTCCTTTCGATAAGTAAGAGTGTTGAACCCAACGAGGAGCAGAAGGAAATGATAAGCAGTTTTCAGCAAGGTATTCTCTGCAAGTACTGAAATAAGTGGTAACAGATAGTTTTGTTATGAGATAAAGTGTAACGAGCAACAAGTAACAAAAGTAAATAAAGTGCAGCAGGGTGGCCCAATCCTTTTTGTAGCAAAGGACAAGCCTGGACAAACTCTTATAATAGGAAAAGCGCTCCCGAGGACACATGGGAATATCGTCAAGCTAGTTTTCATCACGCTCATATGATTCGTGTTTGGTACTTTGATAATTTGATATGTGGGTGGACCGGTGCTTGGGTGTTGTTCTTACTTGAACAAGCATCCCACTTATGATTAACCTCTATTGCAAGCATCCGCAACTACAACAAAAGTATTAAGGTAAACCTAACCATAGCATGAAACATATGGATCCAAATCAGCCCCTTACGAAGCAACGCATAAACTAGGGTTTAAGCTTCTGTCACTCTAGCAACCCATCATATACTTATTACTTCCAAATGCCTTCCTCTAGGCCCAAACAAATTGTGAAGTGTTATGTAGTCGATGTTCACATAACACCACTAGAGGTTAGACAACATACATCATATCAAAATATCGAACGAATACCAAATTTACATGACTACTAGTAGCAAGACTTCCCCCTTGTCCTCAGGAACAAACGTAACTACTCACAAAGCATATTCATGTCCATAATCAGAGGGGTAATAATGTGCATATAGGATCTGAACATATGATCTTCCACCAAATAAACCAACTAGCATCAACTACAAGGAGTAATCAACACTACTAGCAACCTACTAGCACCAATCCCGGACTTGGAGACAAGAATTGGATACAAGAGATGAACTAGGGTTTGGAGATGAGATGGTGCTTGTGAAGATGTTGATGGAGATTGCCCTCTCCCGATGAGAGGAGCATTGGTGATGACGATGGTGATGATTTCCCCCTCCCTTAGGGAAGTGTCCCCGGCAGAACAGCTCTGCCGGAGCCCTAGATTGGTTCCGCCAAGGTTCCGCCTCGTGGCGGCGGAGTCTCATCCCGAAAGTTTGCTTCTTATTTTTTTCTCATCGAAAGACTTCACATAGGAGAAGACGGGCATCGGAGAGCCACCAGGGAGCCCACGAGGTAGGGGGGCGCGCCCAGGGGGGTGCCCCCCACCCTCGTGAGCAGGGTGTGGGCCCCCTGGCCTTCATCTTTGGTGACGATTTTTCTTTATTTCTTTTAAGATATTCCGTGGAGTTTCAGGACTTTTGGAGTTGCGCAGAATAGGCCTCCAATATTTGCTCCTTTTCCAGCCTAGAATTCCAGCTGTCGGCATTCTCCCTCTTCATGTAAACCTTGTAAAACAAGAGAGAATAGCCATAAGTATTGTGACATAGCGTGAAATAACAGCCCATAATGCAATAAATATTGTCATAAAAGCATGATGCAAAATGGACGTATCACAACCAGGGGCGAGTCATGACGAATATCACTTGGGAGGACGGCCTCAGCCCCGTAAACCATGAAGAAAGGTGTATAACCCGTAGATCGGTTTGGGGTGGTGTTTATACTCCATAACACAGATGGTAATTCTTCCACCCAACAACCCGGCGTCCGCTTCAAAGGAACTATAAGCCGGGGCTTGATACCCTTCAAGATCTCTTGATTCACCCTCTCATCTTGACCATTGGACTGGGGATGAGCCACAGACGCTACATCAAGCCGGATGTGCTCTCGTTGACAAAACTCCTCCATCTCGCCTTTAGAAAGGTTTGTGCCTTTATCTGTGATGATGCTGTGTGGAAAGCCAAAACGGAAAATGATCTTTTTGAGAAATTGAACTGTCGTGGCTGCTCACACTTGCTTACGGGCTCCGCTTCAACCCATTTAGTGAACTTGTCAACCGCCACCAACAGGTGGGTCTTCTTATCCTGGGAGCGCTTAAAAGGTCACACCATATCAAGCCCCCAAGTGGCAAACGGCCAAGTGATAGGAATCATCCGTAGCTCTTGAGCCGGAACATGAGCTCGATGTGAAAATTTCTGACAAGCGTCACACCGCTTTACCAGATCCTCCGCATCAGCATGAGCTATAAACCAATAGAACCCATGACGAAAAGCTTTAGCCACCAGGGACTTTGAACCGGCATGATGACCACAATCCCCTTCATGGATTTCACGTAGAATCTCTTGTCCTTCTTCAAGAGAAACACAACATTGGAATACGCCTGAAACACTGCAACGGTGTAACTCGCCATTGTGAACAACCATGGACTTGGACCGCCGGATTATCTGTCTGGCGAAGACCTCATCATCTGGTAACTCTCCCCGGTTCATATACGCCAAATATGGAACCGTCCAATCCGGAGTAGCATGTAAAGCGGCCACCAATTGGGCCTCTGGATCAGGAACAGCTAAATCCTCCTCTGTAGGCAACTTAACAGACGGGTTATGCAAGATATCTAAAAAGGTATTGGGTGGTACCGGTTTATGCTGAGATCCTAGCCGGCTTAAAGCATCTGTTGCTTCGTTTTTGCGCCGGTTAATGTGCTCAACCTGATAACCCTTAAAGTGACCTGCCACAATATCCACCTCACGTCTATAAGCCCCCATGAGTTGATCCTTAGAATCCCAAGTACCAGAAACTTGCTGAGCCACCAGATCAGAATCTCCAAAACAGCGAACCCAGCTTAAGTTCATTTCCTTAGCCACGCGGAGACCATGGAGTAAGGCCTCGTATTCAGCTGCATTGTTAGTACAAGGAAACATTAAGCGGAGAACATAACAAATTTTATCACCTCGAGGGGAAGTAAGGACAACTCCAGCCCCTGAGCCTTCCAATTGCCTGGATCCATCAAAGTGAATAGTCCAGTATGTATTATCCAGTTTGTCCTCTGGTGCCTGTAACTCGGTCCAATCATTGATGAAGTCAACAACCGCTTGTGACTTGATTGATGTCCGAGGCATATACTTCAACCCGTGCAGGCCAAGCTCAATTGCCCACTTTGCAACTCGGCCAGTTGCCTCCCTGTTCTGAATTATATCGCCCAAAGGAGCTGAACTGACCACTGTAATGGGATGGCCTTGAAAGTATTGTTTGAGCTTCCGACTCGCCATAAAAACCCCATAAACCAGCTTCTGCCAATGCGGATATCGTTGCTTTGACTCGATAAGTACTTTGCTGATATAGTAAACCGGCCGTTGAACCGGATATTCCTTACTAGCCTCCTTGCGCTCCACCACAATTGCCACGCTAACAGCACGGGCGTTA
Source organism: Triticum dicoccoides (assembly GCF_002162155.2). NCBI lineage: Eukaryota > Viridiplantae > Streptophyta > Magnoliopsida > Poales > Poaceae > Triticum > Triticum dicoccoides. Next base: position 397,613,915 of record NC_041383.1, on the reverse strand, counting down.
GCAGCCACGTACAATAACAAGGGCTCTTTGTCAACCGGAGCAGGAAGAACCGGCGGTTCAACCAACTGCTGCTTTAAGTCCTCAAATGCCGCATTAGCTGCGTCACTCCAGACGAAATCGTCTGTCTTTTTCAACATCTGATACAAAGGAATCGCCTTCCCTCCCAAACGGGAGATAAACCGGCTAAGGGCTGCAATCCGACCGGCCAGACGCTGAACATCATTGATACACTTTGGTTTAGCTAAGGATGTAATCACTTTGATTTTTTCCGGATTAGCCTCAATGCCTCTGTTGGACACCAGAAAGCCTAAGAGCTTGCCTGCCGGGACACCAAAAACACACTTGTCCGGATTGAGCATCATTTTGTAAACCCGAAGATTGTCAAACGTCTCCTTGAGGTCATCTATCAAGGTTTCCTTTTTCCTGGATTTTACCACAATGTCATCCACATAGGCATGAACATTACGCCCAATCTGCGTGTGAAGACAATTTTGCACACAATGCTGATAAGTTGCCTGGGCACTTTTGAGCCCAAAGGGCATAGAAACATAGCAGAAGGCTCCAAAGGGAGTGATGAAGGCTGTTTTCTCCTGGTCCTTAACTGCCATTTTAATCTGATGAGAACCTGAATAAGCATCCAAGAAACTCAGGCGCTCACAACCCGTCGTCGCATCAATAATCTGA
>NC_041383.1:397527858-397613051 GCF_002162155.2 Triticum dicoccoides | reverse complement strand
CCGGACAAGCCTTGTTCAAATCTGTGTAGTCCACACACATACGCCAAGTGCCGTTTTTCTTAAGAACGAGCACCGGATTAGCCAACCACTCTGGGTGAAATACTTCGACGATAAACCCAGCAGCCAACAGCCGGGCTACCTCTTCACCAATGGCCTTGCGTCTTTCCTCGTTAAAGCGGCGAGGAAATTGCTTGACTGGTTTAAACTTGGGATCAATATTGAGAGTGTGCTCAGCGAGTTCCCTCGGTACACCTGGCATGTTAGAAGGCTTCCATGCAAAAATGTCCCGGTTCTCATGGATGAACTCGATGAGCGTGCTTTCCTATTTCGGATCTAGATTGGTGCTGATGCTAAACTGTTTGGATGAATCACCGGGAACAAAGTCAACAAGTTTAGTCTCATCAGCCGGTTTGAACTTCAGGGTCGGGTCATGCTCAGTGGTGGGCTTCTTCAGAGGGGTCATGTCTGCTGGATCAACATTGTCATTATAGAACTTCAGCTCCTCTGTAGAACAAACCGACTCAGCATAAGCCGCATCACCTTCCTCACAATCCAAAGCGATCTTTCGACTTCCATGTACTGTTATAGTCCCCTTATGACCCGACATTTTGAGTTGTAAATAGATATAGCAAGGCCTTGCCATGAATTTTGCGTAAGCCGACCGTCCAAACAGTGTGTGATATGGGCTCTGGATTCTCACCACTTCAATGGTCAATGTTTCAGACCTGGAATCAAGCTCATCTCCAAACACAACCTCCAAAGCGATCTTGCCAACAGGATATGCCGATTTACCTGGTACTACACCATGAAAAACAGTGTTTAATGGTTTAAGACTCTTGTCTGTCAACCCCATGCGACGAAAAGTCTCATAGTACAGGATGTTGATACTGCTCCCTCCATCCATCAGAACTTTGGTAAACTTATAACCTCCCACCTGAGGTGCTACCACCAAAGCCAGATGACCCGGGTTGTCAACCCGGGGCGGATGATCCTCTCTGCTCCACACAATGGGCTGCTCGGACCACCACAAATAACGTGGCACTGCCGGTTCAACAGCATTAACTGCCCTTTTGTGAAGCTTCTGATCGCGCTTGCACAAGCTAGTAGTGAACACATGATACTGCCCACCATTCAGCTGCTTGGGGTGACTTTGATAACCTGACTGCTGCTGATTTCCTTGATTATTCTGTTGGCCATTACCACCTTGGTTATTCTGGTTGCCCTGATTATTCCGAAATCTAGAGTTTGAACCGCCGCCACCATGAAAACCTGGACCTGAACCGCCCGATGGGCCCTCATCATACCGGAATAGATCAGAGTTTTTGAACTCTTTCATAATGTGACAATCTTTCCAAAGATGGGTTGCTGGAACCTCCTTGGTCCCGTGCTTTGGGCAAGGCTGGTTTAACAAACGCTCCAGATTCATCCCGCCACCGCGCTGGGGCGGTTTACCTTTACGATGCTGCACATTAGCGTTAGCCACAAAATCTGAATTATCTGCTTTGCACTTACCATTATTCCCATGGCCTCCTTGGTTGTGATGCTGTCCCTTTGCACCGCCATTCTTCTTTCCCTTCTCCGGTTTCTCCTCGTCAGAATCGGGATCCTTGGTATTATCAGAATCGGCATATTTGACCAAGGCTGCCATAAGGGTTCCCATGTCATTGCAGTGGCGTTTGAGCCGTCCTAACTTCATCTTTAGTGACTTGAACCGGCAATTACGCTCTAGCGTTATGATTTCTTGCCCATCATTAATCCGGTCTGACGAATGCAAAACTTCTGAAACCCGGTGCATCCAATGAGTTGTTGACTCATTCTCCCCTTGAACACAGGCGTCCAGATCCACAATGGACATAGGATGTTTGCACGTGTCTTTGAATTGGCTATAAACCGGGCCTTCAACTAATCCCATGACTCGATGGAGTTGGCTGGTAGGTTTTTCAACCAGGTACGGGCTATTCCTTCCAACATCATCGTGAAGTACTTTGCACAGGCCGCTTCATCCACATCCAGCATCTCCATTGCCATCTCATAACTCTCAACCCACGCCTCAGGTGGCTGATCCGCGGTGTAATTAGGCACCTTACGTGGACCCTTGAAATCCTTGGGCAGTCGCACATTACGGAGAGCCGGAATGAGACACGACACTCCCCAGGAACTGAAGGCAAGCCCGGTGCCTCGGTCTACTGACGCCGCTGGCTGAACCGGGGAGGGTTGATAACGACCCGCATATTGTGCTGCCAAAGCGGCCTCCCTTCGTGCTCTGCCATTATCCACCACGTCTTGAGCATTTACCTAACCGCGCGCCGGATTGGGTCCTTGAAGGACATTACGGCGCCGCGCACTGCTAGACACTTCCGGTTCATCCATGTGCCTGCTATAGCTTTTGCTCGGACGGGGGGTTGAATGAATTCTATCTCGGCTATAGGAATAAACCTGCTGCTGCACCACGGCGGTTTGAATAAGATCCCTGGCCCACCGTGTCTCAATCGCCGCCAGTGAATCGCCCTCCATTGGAATAGCTGCCAAGCGAGATGCTGCAGCAACCATGTTATCCAAAGGGCTCGAAAAGTGACCTGGTGGTGTTGACATGTACTGCGGCGGGTTATCCGTTCGTCGAGGTGGTTCCGTCGTTCGTGGTTGATCCGGCGCTGCCCTCGGCGCGTCGGTCCGGTTTGCAGCTACCGGATTACTCGGCCCAGCCCCCGGCGTATTGAAGAGATTTACTCCCTCGAAGACTGGTGGCATACGTGACCGATACTTCCTCCGCATTACATCATTTGACGCATTCTGATCCAACATGAGCCGGTAATTCTGTGCCTGTATCTGCTATGACTGGGCATCCAAAGCGGCCCGTTCTTCAGCCATCCTAGCATCTTCAGCTGCCAGGTCCTCCTTTGCATGTGTTATCTGGTCCTTCAGCTTCGCAATATTCGCATTATGCTGATCCTGTGTCTCCGGGGTAACTGCCGTGGTTAACAAGGTCGCCCAGGCATCCATCAAACCGGAGAGGACTTGAGCCGGTCGGCGCACCGGGCCTCCTGCCGCGGCCGCTGATCCGGTATTCATTGCCGATGTAGATGAAGACTACAAGGTGGGCTGTGTTCCGGCCATGAAAACAGCAACCCGACTTGGTGGTTCAAGGAGGTCCGGAATATTGTTGCCATCGGAATATCCTTCGAACACACCATCATGAATTTGGTATAGGGACTCGGTTTCACCAGTGGATGACTCGCCGTCGGAATAAACAACCGTCTCGCCTTCAGACACCGGTTCAGATCCGATCCCATGGACACATCCTATGAACGCATGCTTCATGGCGGGCTTAACCCGGGCAGGACTCGCACGCTGAGCCGTCTCGACGAGGTCGGTGCAGATGTCTGGCTCAGGGCCTGGTTCGCCGATCTTGCCGATGAAGACGTGAATTCCACCAAAGGGGACCCGGTATCCATACTCGATTGAGCCGGCCTCGGGGCCCCATCCTTTGTCGTCGATGTAGAGCTTGTCGCGACGACTCTTGGTCATCCGGCCAACCACGTACCCCCTGAGTCCTTCAGAGCTGCCCTTCAAGAAATCGAAACCACCGTGCGATAGCCCCACGGTGGGCGCCAACTGTCGTGGAATTAACACGTCAGATGTCCTCATGAAAGGACTTAGTCATGGAGCCATCGCAACGGGTTAGCTTGAAGGGGTTAAACCGAAGAAGGGACACGGGAGTTTTATACTAGTTCGGCCCCTTCGATGAATGTAAAAGCCTACGTCTAGTTGTGATGGTATTGATTGGGTTTCGATGACCAGGGAGCAAATACGCTTTGCCTGGGTCTCAAGTTGTTGTTTCTTGTCCCTGAACTGCCGCCGGGTCGTCCCTTTATATACATAGGTTGACGCCCGGCCGGTCTACAGAGTGCCGAGGCCGACTCATACAAGTGTCCGGCTCGGTCTCTCCTTTCCTAAGTTACAATAAAAAGTTACATAACCATGGCGGTTTACCACTATGGGCCCTAATCTGCCTTCAGGCTCCGGGCCTCTAAGCTTCATTAGTAAAGCGCCATCTTCTGGGTCTTCGCGGGCTTCAATGTAGTTGAAGGTGAGCCGGCCCGTCCTGGCCGATTTACGCTCGGTAGTTATATCCCCAACAAGTAGCAACCATAGAAGCATATTTGCTAACACGGTGAAGTTCATCTTTAACTCTAGCCAGATTTTCACCTACGCGTCCTATCTCGAAAGCATTATTCTTTAACTCTCTACCAACATAGGCATTAAAACTTTCTTCTCTAGCCATAAAGTCATCAAATTCATCTAAGCATGGGCTATGAAATTTAGTAAAGGGTATTTCAACTTTATCATATCTATAGAGAGAATTTACCTTTACTACCTGTCTCAGGTTATCAAGACAATGTGGTTCTTCAGGCGGTAAATTAAGACCATGTATTTCTTCAATAGGGGGTAAATTCTTAACATCTTCAGCTTTAATACATTTTTATTTCATTGATTTCTTTGCCTCTTGCATATCTTCAGGACTGAGAAATAAAACACCTCTCTTCTTTGGAGTGGGTTTAGGAATAGGCTTAGGAGTTGGCTCAATTGGTTCACGAGTTACTTCAGGAACTGGCTCGGGGAGAGTCCAATTATTTTCATTAGTCAACATATTATTCAATAGTATTTCAGCTTCGTCGACTGTTCTTTTCCTGAGAACACAACTAGCACAACTATCCAAGTAGTCCTTGGAAGCATCGGTTAGTCCATTATAAAAGACATCAAGTATTTCATTTTTCTTAAGAGGATGATCAGGCAAAGCATTAAGTAACCGGAGACGCCTCCCCCAAGCTTGTGGGAGACTCTCTTCTTTAATTTGCACAAAATTATATATTTCCCGCAATGTAGCTTGTTTCTTATGAGCAGGGAAATATTTAGCAGAGAAGTAATAAATCATATCCTGGGGACTACGCACACAACCAGGAGCAAGAGAATTATACCAAGTCTTAGCATCACCCTTTAATGAGAACGGAAATATCTTAAGGATATATAAATAGCGAGACTTCTCATCATTGGTAAACAGGTTAGCTATATCATTCAACTTGGTAAGATGTGCCACAACAGTTTCAGATTCAAGGCCATAAAAAGGATCAGATTCAACTAAAGTAATAATCTCAGGATCAACAGAGAATTCATAATCCTTATCAGTAACACAGATAGGTGAAGTAGCAAAAGCAGGATCGGGTTTCATTCTAGCATTAAGAGACTGCTGCTTCCATTTAGCTAATAATTTCTTAAGATCATTTCTATCATTGCAAGAAAGAATTTCCATAGCAGCTGCTTCATTCATAACATAACCCTTAGGAACAACAGGTAATACATAATCATTGGGGGAACGTTCATCATCACTATCATCAATAATAGGTTCTTCAATATTTTCATTCCCCTAACTCTAGCAAGTTGTTCATCAAGAAATTCATCTAATGGCAAAGTAGTATCACGCACAGAAGTAGTTTCATCATGCATAGCAGAAGTGGCATCATCAATAACATGCACCATATCAGAATTCATAGCAGTAGCAGGTTTAGGTGTCGCAAGCCTACTAATAACGGAAGGAGAATCTAGTGCAGAGCTAGATGGCAGTTCCTTACCTCCCCTCGTAGTTGAGGGCAAAATATTGGTCTTAGCGTCTTTCAAGTTCTTCATAGTGATCAACAGATATAAATCCCAAGTGACTCAGAGAATAGAGCTATGCTCCCCGAAAACGGCACCAGAAATTAGTCTTGATAACCCACAAGTATAGGGGATCGCAACAGCTTTCGAGGGTAGAGTATTCAACCCAAATTTATTGATTCGACACAAGGGGAGCCAAAGAATATTCTTGAGTATTAGCAGTTGAGTTGTCAATTCAACCACACCTATATAACTTAGTATCTGCAGCAAAGTGTTTAGTAGCAAAAGTGGTATGATAATAATAGTAAAGGTAGCAAAAGTAAAGATAAATGTTTTTGGGTTTGTGTAGTAGTTGTAACAATAGCAACGGAAAAGTAAATAAGCGAAGAACAATATGTGAAAAGCTCGTAGGCAATGGATGAGTGATGGATAATTATGTCGGATGCGATTCCTCATGCAATAGTTATAACATAGGGTGATATAGAACTAGCTCCAATTCATCAATGTAATGTAGGCATGTATTCCGTAAATAGTCATACGTGCTTATGGAAAAGAACTTGCATGACATCTTTTGTCCTACCCTCCCGTTGCAGCGGGGTCCTAGTGGAAACTAAGGGATATTAAGGCCTCCTTTTAATAGAGAACCGGACCAAAGCATTAACACATAGTGAATACATGAACTCCTCAAACTACGGTCATCACCGAGAAGTGTCCCGATTATTGTCACTTCGGGGTTGCCGGATCATAACACATAATAGGTGACTATAGACTTGCAAGATAGGATCAATAACACACATATATTCATGAAAACATAATAGGTTCAGATCTGAAATCATGGCACTCGGGCCCTAGTGACAAGCACTAAGCATAGCAAAGTCATAGCAACATCAATCTCAGAACATAGTGGATACTAGGGATCAAACCCTAACAAAACTAACTTGATTACATGGTAAATCTCATCCAACCCATCACCGTCCAGCAAGCCTACGATGGAATTACTCTCGCACGGCGGTGAGCATCATGAAATTGGTGATGGAGGATGGTTGATGATGACGACAGCGACGAATCCCCCTCTCCGGAGCCCCGAACAGACTCCAGATCAGCCCTCCCGAGAGAGATTAGGGCTTGGCGGTGGCTCCATGTCGTAAAACGCGATGAAACTTTCTCCTCGATTTTTTTCTCCCTGAACGTGAATATATGGAGTTGGAGTTGACGTCGGTGGAGGTCCAGGGGGCCCACGAGATAGTAGGCCGCGCCCTAGGGGGGGCACGCATCCCTGTCTCGTGGACAGGCTGTGGGCCCCCTGGCATTAATTCTTTTGCCAAAAATTCTTATTAATTCCAAAAAGTGCCTCCGTGGATTTCCAGGACATTCCGAGAACTTTTCTTTTCTACACATAAAACAACATCATGGTAGTTCTGCTGAAAACAACATCAGTCCGGGTTAGTTTCATTCAAATCATGCAAGTTAGAGTCCAAAACAAGGGCAAAAGTGTTTGGAAAAGTAGATACGTTGGAGACGTATCAGGCACCTCTAGACACACAACTTGATATGTTGATCTCTCCGAGCCTTGTGCGGTGCCCCCCTCCACCATATTCCACCTCGGTCATATTGTAGCGGTGCTTAGGCGAAGCCCAGCGTCGGTAGCAACATCATCACCGTCATCACACCGTCGTGTTGACGGAACTCGCCCGTGAAGCTCTGCCGGATCATAGTTCGCGGACGTCATCGAGCTGAACGTGTGCTGAACTCGGAGGTGTCGTATGTTCGGTACTTGGATCGGTCAGATCGTGAAGACGTACGACTACATCAACCATGTTGTGCTAACGCTTCCGCTTTCGGTCTACGAGGGTACGTGGATGACACTCTCCCCTCTCGTTGTTATGCATCACCATGGTCTTGCGTGTGTGTAGGAATTTTTTTGAAATTACTACGTTCCCCAACAACTCCCACTTAGACATACATCCCTCTAGTCATCTGAATGATCACATGATCCATATCAACTAAACCATGTCCAATCATCACGTGAGATGGAGTAGTTTTCAATGGTGAACATCTCTATGTTGATCATATCTACTATATGATTCACGTTCGACCTTCCGGTCTTAGTGTTCCCAGGCCATATCATTATATGCTAGGCTCATAAGTTTAACCTGAGTATTCTGCACGTGCAAAACTGTCTTACACCCATTGTATGTGAACGTAGAGCTTATCGCACCCGATTATCACATGGTGTCTCGGCACGATGAACTGTAGCAACGGTGCATACTCTGGGAGAACACTTATACCTTTAAATTTAGTGAGGGATCATCTTATAATGCTACCGCCGTACTAAGCAAAATAAGATGCATAAAAGATAAACATCACATGCAATCAAAATATGTGACATGATATGGCCATCATCATCTTGTGCCTTTGATCTCCATCTCCAAAGCACTGTCATGATCCCCATCGTCACCGGCTTGACACCTTGATCTTCATTGTAGCATCGTTGTCGTCTTGCCAACTATTGCTTCTACAACTATCGCTACAGCTTAGTGATAAAGTAAAGCAATTACATGGCGATTGCATTTCATACAATAAAGCGACAACCATAAGGCTCCTGCCAGTTGCCGATAACTTTTACAAAACATGATCATCTCATACAATGACTTATATTACATCATGTCCTGACCATATCACATCACAACATGCCCTGCAAAAACAAGTTAGACGTCCTCTACTTTGTTGTTGCAAGTTTTACGTGGCTTCTACGGGCGTCTAGCAAGAACCGTTCTTACCTACGCATCAAAACCACAATGATTTTTCGTCAAGTGTGCTGCTTTAACCTTCGACAAGGACTGGCCGTAGTCAAATTTGATTCAACTAGAGTTGGAGAAACAGACACCCGCCAGCCACCTTAATGCAAAACAAGTTGCATGTCTGTCGGTGGAACCGGTCTCATGAACATGGTCATGTAAGGTTGGTCCGGGCCGCTTCATCCAACAATACCATCGAAACAAAATAAGACGTTGGTGGTAAGCAGCATGACTATTATGGCCCACAACTCTTTGTGTTCTACTCGTGCATATCATCTATGCATAGACCTGGCTCGAATGCTACTCTTGGGGAATGTAGCATGCAATTTCAAAATTTTCCTACGATCACGCAAGATCTATCTAGGAGATGCATGGCAACGAGAGGAGGAGATTGTGTCCATGTACCCTCGTAGACCGAACGAAAGCGCTAGTTTAACGCGGTTGATGTAGTCGAACGTCTTTGCGATCCAACCGATCAAGTACCGAACGTATGACACCTCCGAGTTCAGCACACGTTCAGCTCAATGACGTCCCTTGAACTCTTGATCCAGTAGAGAATCGAGGGAGAGTTTTGTTAGCACGACGGCATGGTGACGGTGATGGTGATGTGATCCATGCAGGGCTTCGCCTAAGCACTGCGTGAATATGACCGGAGGAGTAAACCATGGAGGAAGACGCTGCACATGGCTTGGAACAATTTGTGTGTCTCCAAGGGATGCCATGCCCATGTATATAAGGGAGGGAGAGGGAGGAGGCCATCCCTAGGGGGCACGCCAAGAGGGGGGAGTCCTACTAGGACTCCTAGTCCTAGTAGGATTCGGCCCCCCCTCTTATTCCTTCTCATGGAGGGGGAAAAGGGGGAAGGGAGAGGGAATAGGAGAAGGAAAGGGGGGCGCCTCCCTCCCATAGTCCAATTCGGACTCCCCATGGGAGGGGGCGTGGCCACCCCTTGTGGGCTGCCTCCCCTCTCCCCTATGGCCCATGTAGGCCCAATGCTTCCCCGGGTGGTTCCGGTAACCCCTCGGTACTTCGAAAAATACCCGAACCATTCCGAAACTATTCTGGTGTCTGAATATCATCGTCCAATATATCAATCTTTATCTCTCGACCATTTCGAGACTCCTCATCATGTTCATGATCTCATCCGGGACTATGAACAATCTTCGGTCACCAAAACACATAAGTCATAATACAAATCGACATCAAACGTTAAGCGTGCGGACCCTACGGGTTCGAGAACTATGTAGACATGACCGAGACACATCTCCGATCAATAACCAACAGCGGAACCTGGATGCTCATATTGGTTCCTACATATTCTACGAAGATCTTTATCGGTCAAACCGCAATGACAACATATGTTATTCCCTTTGTCATTGGTATGTTACTTGCCCGAGATTCGATCGTCGGTATCATCATACCTTGTTCAATCTCGTTACCGGCAAGTCTCTTTACTTGTTCCGTAATGCATCATCCCGCAACTAACTCATTAGTTACATTGCTTGCAAGGCTTATCATGATGTGCATTACCGAGAGGGCCCAAAGATACCTCTCCGATACTCAGAGTGACAAATCCTAATATTGATCTATGCCAACCCAACAAACACCTTCGGAGACACCTGTAGAGCATCTTTATAATCACCCAGTTACATTCTAACGTTTGATAGCACACAAGGTGTTCCTCTGGTATTCGGGAGTTGCATAATCTCATAGTCAGAGGAATATGTATAAGTCATGAAGAAAGCAGCTATTGCCTCACAGTTTCTTAATGATCATTATGCTAAGCTAACAGATGGGTCTTTTCCATCACATCATTCTCTAATGATGTGATCACGTTCATCAAATGACAACACATGTCTATGGTTAGGAAATTTAACCATCTTTGATTAACGATCTAGTCAAGTAGAGGCATACGAGGGACACTCTGTTTTGGATATGTATTCAAACATGTATCTAGTTTCCGGTTAATACAATTCTAGCATGAATAATAAACATTTATCATGATATAAGGAAATATAAATAACAACTTTATTTTGCCTCTAGGGCATATTTCCTTCAGGTGCCGGCGGTGATTTCCGACGACTGGTGCTCAGGCGGGCGAGCGGGCGCGAGTGGGAAGACAAATGAACTGGCGGCTGGTCGCTTGGTGGGCGGCCGCGGGTTTACATCACTTGTCCTTCGTGATGTAAATTTGCATCACCAAGTTTTCAATTTTACATCTCCGGGAGGCGGTGATGTATTTTTTTTACATATGTACCGTGTGTTGGAGCAGCGTTTTCTGCTCTCGAAGATCCAAAAGTTAGGTATTTTTACATATGGACCGTCTATTGGAGATGCTCTAAGTAGTTAGTTACAAGATGATGTATTACGGAACGAATAAAGAGACTTCCCGGTAACGAGATTGAACTAGGTATGGAGATACCGAAGATCGTATCTCGGGCAAGTAACATACCAACAGATGTAAGTGCATCTAGTACCCCTTAGTGATTTTGGTGTATTGAAGACTTATAGGTTAAGGGACTGATGCGTTTGTGAGTGTACACATGTATATAAGTCTATGATGAGTTTGATATTTACAGAGAAAGTCGACCCCTAAAAATGAAGTTCTTCAACTGAAGACTTTGGATTTCTGAAGACTTTCTGAAGACTTTGGAAGTGAAGAAATTGGTGTGACCTTGAAGACTAGGCAATCATTCGAGGAACATGAAGCGTGAAGACTTTTGTTTTCGTAGTTTCATTTTCTATTTCTTGAGTCATAGGAAACACCGTACTGTTAGAGGGGGTCGAGGAAATACTAAGGAAAAATTTCCATGTGATGCTCAACTCAAAATCCTACACCTACCAATCCCTTCGAGGGAAGCCATTGGAAATCTCATACAGTTCAGTCATATTCTTCAGTGACAGAGACAAAGTTCTTCTGGTCTCTGAGGAATTTGTTTTGACTGAGGAGTTAGGAATTCACCAATGTGAATTGCCTACACAGTGAGGAACATGATAGCCCTGAGGATTTTGATAGTCAAAATTCCGACCGTTGCTGTGCTACGCGCCAGCAGTTCCAAAATATCTACCCACCTAACGGTCATATCAGACAAGGGCATTTATGTCTTATCATGTCGGGCTGCTCCCTAGGCTATAAATAGCCGCCCCCTTCAACCACTAGCTGGTTGGCTGCTCCAAGAGAAACTGACACTTGTCATTTGAGAGCATCCCATCCTCCGAGGACTTTGAGCGAAATCATCAAGTGAGGTAAAACCCAAACCCCAACCTACAAACCCTAAAGTGATTGAGCATCACTGAAGAGATTGATCCTGCATGGATCTGACGCTTGTTTCCTTTGAAGAATGTGCTTCTTCCAGACGGTTAGGCGACAAGGTCTAGAGCATCCAAGAGGAACTGTGGATCGCCGAGTGACCGAGTTTGTGAAGGTTCGGAAGTCACCTGAAGACTTACCACGAGTGATTGGGCGAGGTCTGTGTGACCTTAGCTCAAGGAGAATATGGTGAGGACTGTGTGTCCGGGACTGGGTGTCCTCGAGTTAAATACTCAGCCGCTCCAACCAGATGTACAACTGAGACAGCAGTTGGAACTGGTGTACCAAATCATTGTCTTCACCGAGCTAACTGGTTCTATCTCCTCAACTCTTTCATTTCCTCATGTATGTTGTTGTGTGCCTGTTCATATCTGTCTGAAGACATTGACTGAAGACTTTCTCAATTTCCTCAGTTCTATTTCTTTAGTCTGTCCGTCTTCTTCCTTGTGTTATCCTGTGTTTACGCTTTTTGTACTCTGTGCTTGTCTTCATTTCATCATGATGACTATGCTTGTGTTCTGTTATGTTCCTTTCTGAGTACTTATTCCGCTCCAAGTAGTTCTTCATTTAGGAATTTCCTCACCAGCAAATTCCTCAGTGAAGAATTCATAAAAATTGCCTATTCACCCCCCCTCTAGTCGATATAACGCACCTTCAATTGGTATCAGAGCAAGGTACTCCCTTGTTCTGTGTGATTTTTGTTTAATCGCCTGGAGTTTTAGTTATGTCGATCGCAGGTATGGTCAAGGTCTCGGCTGGGTGTCCTACCTTCGATGGAACGGACTACCCCTACTAGAAGAACAAGATGCGAATGCATCTTGAGGCAATTGACAACGATCTCTGGTATGTTATGGAAAATGGTGTTCCCTCAGTCACACCTTCCCTGAACGCTACTGATGTGAAGAGATTCAAGCAACTCGATTCTCAAGCGAAGAATATCATATGTGGCCATCTGAGCAAAGGGCAATATGGTAGAGTGAGTGCTTTGGAAACTGCTAAGCTTATCTGGGATAGGCTCTCCAAAGTAAATGAAGGAGTCTCAACTCAATGTGACTCTCATGTTGACGTCCTTCACAATCTCTTCAACCGCTTGAAAAGACTCGACAATGAAAGTGTTCAGCGAACCTTCGATCGCCTCACTGATATCTCAAATGAGCTTCAAGCGCTTGGCGCCACTGATATCACCGACCATGAGGTGGTGAAGAAATTGCTGAGATCGCTCGATTCTTCATTTGACACTCTGGCACTGATGATTCAAGAGCGTGCCGATTACAAATCACTTGATCCTGCTGATATCCTCGAGAGGCTAAACACTCATGAGTTCTAGCTTGCTGAGAAGAGAGATCTTTATGGTTCGAGCTATGGTAAACCACGTGCTTTGAAGGCCAAGGCAGTCTCTGAGTCTGAAGAAGAGGACTCCACTAGCAGCCTTGGTGATCCTGAAGAACTGAGCCAGGAACTAGCATTGCTCGTGAAGAAATTTCAGAAGTTCTCAAGACGTGGTCGCTTTGGAAAATCCTCAAGGAGCAATGATTCCTCATCCAATGACTACAAGAAAAGGCTATGTCACAAGTGCAAGAAACCTGGTCATTACATTCAAGATTGTCCTCAGTGGGATAAGGAATTGAAGAAGAAGAAATACAAGGATTACAGTTCTGATGATGCCAAGAAGAAGAAGAAATCTTCAAAGTCTTCATCATCAAAATCCTCAAAGTCTTCATCTCACAAGAAGAGCAGCTCCAAGAAGGCTCGGGCATTCATAGGCAAGGAAATGGATTCTGAAGCTGAATCTGAGGATCATGAGGAAGAGGAGGCATCCGAGGAGTCCGAGTCTGGTGTGGCAAGCCTAGCTCTTGCTACTGCGTTCGTCAGCAAGTCTATCTTCAACTCTGAAGAAAATGGCAACACCAACAATGCTGATGAAGGCAATGATGACTATGGTCCCACCTATTGCTTCATGGCAAAGGGTGCCAAGGTAACTAAATACCCCTCCTCTGAATCAAGTGAGGATGAATCTGATGAAAATCTTAAGCCTGGCTACTCTAAACTTGCTAAAATTGCAATGAAACAACAAAAGGCTATTGATAAGCTTCAAAACATGCTAGACAAAAGTGATGATATGTTGGGTGAAGAAATGGATCGCACTAAAACCTTGACTGAAAATCTTCAGAGACTTCAGTCTAGGTTTGACAATCTTTAAGGTCATCATAACACACTCTTATCTGATCACGAGAAGCTTTCTTATGAATTTCTTCAAAGAAAGCAAGATCTTGAAAAGCTAAGAGTGGATTATGAAGATCTTCAGAAGGAGCGCGATTCATTACTTGCTCAACAAATCAGCGCTACCCAGGAAGATTTTGTTCCTCCATGTCTGAAGTGCATTGAACATGAAACTGCTAATTCTTCACCTGAATGCTCAAATGCTTCAAATGGTACAAATTCTTCATATGTCTCTGCCATCACTAATTCCTCATCTGAGGACAATGCAAGTATCACTGATGATGCAGGGCTGAAGGAATTGTACATGACAGGCATGTACAAAAGCCTCAAAGGGCATCAGACTCTCTGTGATGTGCTAAAAAAGCAGATCCTCAACAGAAACCCTAGGAAAGAGGGTATTGCCTTTGAGAGGAAACTCAATGTTGATGGAACATATTGGAAGCCTGAGCAGTACCCCAAAACCTCATGGGTTGCTGCAAAGGGACCTCCAGTTGATCCATCCAACTTATCTGGCTTTACATGTGAATCTCCTCATTCTTCTGATGAGTCATTTGACTCTAACTATAAACTGTTCAAAAATCAGAATGGTGAAGTATTTGCTAGATATGTTGGGACTAACTGCAGGAACGGTTCCCCTATGAAGAAAATCTGGGTTCCCAAAAGTTGCCTTGAAAGTCTTCAGGTGAATGTCCTCATGACACCACCTGTGAAGAAAAGGAACTCCAGATCAAATTCTTCATATGAACCAAATTCTTCATGTGGATCCAAGTCCTCATATGGACCAAATTCCTCACATGGGTCAAATTCCTCAAAAGGATCAAAGTCCTCATATGATCATCATCATGCTAACTCTTTTGTTTCGCAGGGTAGAGCTAAGGGCTATGAATGTGTGCATTATTCTTCAAATCATTATGTTCATAAGTCCTCGGAGAATTTCTCTGCTTATTCATATGCTTATCCTAACCCCTCTTATGTGAAACGAAGTGGACTAGCGTCTATGCCACCTTTCTCATATGGTGCTCGCAGAGTGATGAATTCTTTGCCACCCCTCCAGATGTGGGTGGTGAAGAAAAAGAACTAATCTCTTATGCAGGGTCAGGTCTCCAGTCGTGCTCAACACGACTGGAGAATTTGTGGAGACCTGATGTCACACCCTAGCTAGATCATGCATTAGAATGTTGCATCATGTCTATTTTTCTCAACAGAAACTTGAAATGGGGATGACAGAACCCCCAGCCCCCTCTGAATCCAACTAGGGTTTACTAAAAATATTTTCAATGAACCTGAAATGCCCTTCCAAAATGTCCATCATTTTTGTCTTGGTTCAGAACCTCTGCCAAAAGTGATGCACAATTTTCTAGGTCATCCTAAGGTCTTTGAATTAAATCATAAGTATTTGAATTTGGGCATTTAAAATTTATAAAATATTTCAAATGCTCAAATAATCCCAAACTAAAATGTTCCATGCTGGAATTATTCCAACTAGGGACCAGGTGCAGTTTGGTGATTTTGGGAGTTGCCTAGGTATTTTTAGAAATGCAACAAACCTACAGAATATATATAAAAACAAAAAAGGGAAAGTCTTACTTGGCGCCACCTAGCAGGCCCACCTGCCGGCCCAGCCCAACCACCGCTCTAGCGAGCTGCTTGGCTTGGCCAGGCAGGCAGGCAGCTGCTCGATGGCGAGCACAGCATGCGTGCCACGCAGCTGCCCGCCGCCTCGCCGCTCCCCTCGTCCAGCTGATGACGGGGAACGAACCCTCTCCCTCTCCCCGACCTCGCAGACACCCGCTCCTCCCCCTAGCTCCTCTCCCTCGCTCTCCCGCACCATGGCCGACGCCACCGCCGTCGCACCCTCGCCGTAGTCGCGCTCTCCGTCAACCCCGCGCTGCGCCACCATGTCCAGGAGCTTCGCCGCCCTCCGCTCCTTCGAGCAAGCCGAGCCCCGAGCGCTTGCTCGCCCTGAAGCCACTGCCCCGACCTCGTTCGACCTCGCCACCGCCGGAGATCCCCTTCGCCGTCGCTGCCGCACCAGCTCATCCCCGACCGCGCCGTCTGGTTCCTCGAGATCGTCGTGAGCCTGGCTACCTTCTCCCCCTTCCCTTTCTCGCTCTCGTGCACCAACGCAAGCACACGTAGCTCACCCGCACGCGCCGCCGCGGAGCTCATCGCCGACGTGTCTCCGGCTAACCACCGGCCACCCCACCATGTCTAACGCACTCACCGCGTCCCAAGGGGCCCAACGCACCTCACCCCGTGCCTCGCCGTGCCCTGTAACCTCGGATTCGTCTTCACCCGACTCCGGTGACCGCCAAAGTCGTCATCGGCGACGTTTCCGGCCGCCCCGAGCTCAACCACCGCCACCAAGAGCTGCGGCTTGCTCCCAGCTACACGTAGATGCCCTCCGCCGCGCATTTGGTCGCCGGAATGCACAAAACCACTCTTGCCGCCACGTTCGGCCTCGCCGGCGGCTAGACGCCGGCGTGTTTGACCTTGACTTTGGCTAGGGTGGGTCCAGGTAGACTCCCCTGAGTCTATGACAAGTGGGGCCCCCCCTGTGCTAATTACCCAGTTTAGATTTAACTAAATTTAGTTAGTTAATTAACTACTAACATGCGGGACCCACTGGTCAGTTTGACCTGGACCGGCCTGTTGACCTGCTGAGGTCAGCATGACATCATGCTGACACAGTAATCCTTTTCTGGAATTAAAATAAATCTAGAATGATTTATAAATTCCAGAAAATACCCCAAACTTTAAAAATTCATAGTAAATCATCTGTAACTCCAAATGCAAAGTTTTATATATGAAAAATGATCAGAAAAATCCAATCTATCCATCTGTATTGGTTTCATGAATATTTAAGCAAGCTAACCTGATGTTTAGAGCAGAACTAGATAAAGCACTTATAAGGGCCATGTATGAGTTTGAAACTTGAATCTTTGATTCAAAATGGTTCAAACCCATCTGGTTTTAGTGGAGTTAGCCCAATACAATAATGTTTGCCATGTCTCATGCATACATCATGTTGTTGCATATTGTTTGGTGATGTTGTATATCGGTGCTCTTTGCGGCAGGTTCCGCCTCCGAGGAGTACCACGATTACCCTAACGAAGAACAATATCAGTGCATCGACCCATCAGGCAAGCAACCAACCATTTGATCATATCGATACAATCCCATGTTCTCGCTCCTGCTCTCTTTTACTGCATTAAGACAACGCGTTTCAAACTGCTGTGTGCTACGGTAGTTGAACACATTTCCTCTGCATGACCTGTCATTGCCACAGTAACTAGATGAAACCCACTAGCATGTATAGGAGTTGATTGAGCCATATGTGTGTGTTGTTCCTACCTTGCTATGCCTGCTATGCTTAGAGTCGTGTCAGGTCTGGTTCATTTGGGTGATGGGCTAGAGTGAAATGATCATGCCGGTAATGAGAGTGATGTGGTGAACACGATTTGGTAAAGGTATCAATGAGAGGCCATGTAGGAGTACATGGTGGGTTGTTTCATTGAAGCCGACCTTAAGCACTGAGATTTGTATGCGTGATTTAAGATTCAGCTACTACCATGCATTGGGCCCTGAAATATGACCCCGCTCGACTTCTTATTCACCCTAGTCCTCTGTCCAGGAGTTGCAAGTAGTTTCTGGTGTTTGTAGCTTACTGGAGGCCGTGGACAGCGCTGACCCGCGGGGTGGGCTGTGATGCGGTAGGTACGTGGCCGGGAATACCGGGCACCCGTTAGGTGTCATGGAACCCTGTACACATCGTTCGGGGCCGTATGTGGAACCCCGGCCGGACTCCCTGCGGATGGAACCTGAATAGGCGATAAACCTGGACTAGAGACTTAGGTGTTTAGGTAGGTCGTGGTCTACACCCACGTCGGCTTTCGCTTGAGGTCTGCCGAGCACATGTCGTGTGCAGACGCTAAGTGGTGGAAACATGTATGAAGAAGTACACCCCTGCAGGGTTAACATGATCTATTCGAATAGCCGTGTCCGCGGTAAAGGACTACTTGGTTGCCTATACAGTTCATAGACAAGTAAATGGATACTACTAAAAATCTCAAGATAAGCGTGAGTGCCGAGGATGGCTCTTCCGTAGGATGACGGAGGTGGATCCTCGGTGGTGTATTGAGGTGGTGAGTAGTGGACTCGTGTGCGTAAAACCATTTCAAGTTGGTGTATCGTAGGGTAGCTTAGCCAAGAGTCAAAGCTGGCTTGCTGCAATAACCCCACCAACCCTCCTTGATAATGTGCATGTATGTAGGATCTGATGTAAGTCTTGCTGAGTACCTTTGTACTCATGTTGCTTTAATTTACATTTTTCAGAAGATGTTGCAACCCCTTCTGATGGGTTCTTCATAGACGTTGACATCGATGAGTAGACCGAGGCCCAGGTGGTGACCCTGAGCTTGTGAAGGACCACGTAGTATAGCCAGGCTTTCCCAAGCCTCTTTTATTTTACTAGTTGTCTGTACTCAGACAAGTTACTTCCGCTGTTGGCTTGTATGTCTGTATGACTTGAATGCTGGGTCGTGTGACCCGTACTTGTGTGTATGATATGTATGGCTCTCTGAGCCTTAAATAAAGTACTTGTGTTGTAGAGTCATGTTGTGATGCCTTGTTGTATTTGCACATATCGAGCATATTGTGTGTATGATTGAAATGCTTGGTATGTGTGGGGTCTGACTACCTAGTTGTCTATTCTTAGTAGCCTCTCTTACCGGGAAATGTCTCCTAGTGTTTCCACTGAGCCTTGGTAGCGTGCTACTGCTCCGGAACACTTAGGCTGGCCGGCATGTGTCCTTCTTCGTTCCTGTGTCTGTCCCTTCAGGGAAATGTCACGCGATGGATACCGGAGTCCTGTTAGCCCGCTACAGCCCGGTTTACCGGAGTCCTGCTAGCCCAGTGCTACAGCCCGGATTCACTTGCTGATGACCGACACGTTCGATGCTGGGTCATGGATGCCTGTCCCTGTAAGTTTGTGCCACTTTGGGTTTATGATTAGCCATGTCAGCCCGGGCTCTTTACCATATGGATGCTAGCGACACTATCATATATGTGTGCCAAAAGGCGCAAACAGTCCTGGGCAAAGGTAATACGACACCCGTGGGAATACCGTGCGTGAGGCCGCAAAGTGATATGAGGTGTTACATGCTAGATAGATGTGGCATCGAGTCAGGGTCCTGACAGCGTTGGCATCAGAGCCGGACTGCCTGTAGGTTCTCCAAGCCAAACTGGTCGATGTTGAGTCTAGAAATGCTTTAGTTATATGTAGGGGAATTGATTGTGGGATGGTACGTAAGGCTCTTTTTACTCCTTTACCTCATGGCATTCTGATCTGGGTCAGTCCATTCTTCTACCGGGGGTTAAGGAATTAGGATCTCTTCTCTCTATCAGGTTCACGTGTTACTAATCAGTAGTACCTTATAGGTTTGATGGACACAAGCCTAGTTCAGTTCTACTACCCAATATGTGCTAAGATGGACCCAGAACCTTGATATGATGTCGTTGAGTGTCTATGCAATTCTTTGTCAAATGCCTCAAAATCCTTTTTGAGCATTTACAGCCGTTATGTTGTCCAATTTCTGCTAGGAATCTTAATGTCTTGTGTTTATCATGTTCCAGATGGCGTCCCGTCCTCAGAATCAAGTGGTTCGTTTGACTCGATGTCTAGATGTACCCGGCCATACTGCCATGTTGGTCAGGGTAATGACTGGGGCTGGATACCGTTGGTATCCTGAGTACATGGTCGAAGAGCAATTCCGAGACTTTAATCAAAGTCAATATTTTTGCACTGTCAGGATATTTCCATCTTATCCTGGATCTACCGAGCCCCTCCACTGCTCCTATGGACTCGGGGTTACTATTGAGATGGTTGTGCAGGATGCTGCCTACTCTATGATGACCATCATGCGAGTCAGGACTGGCCTATTTCGGGACTCTGACTTCTGGTATATGCCAGCATCACTCCCGGGAGCACAAGGGTATCTCCAGGCTATCTATGCTGACTCCACTCAGGAGGATTCACTGACCCGCACCACTGCACAGTTGTTTGAAGACAAGGACCGTGAAAATCGGGCCTTGAGACTAGATCTTTTCAATACCCATGCTGATCATTGGGCCACTTTGACTCGGTTTGCACCGGCTGTGCACGCTGGATATATGGATATGCGAGATCTCTATCTTGTGAGATCTGCTCTGCCAGACGTGATGGATTGGCGTGATGTAGGAGGCATCACCCCACCTCGTGGTCCCCGCAGGCCACCATTTGTTGGTCCAAGACCTCATCCTAGCCCCTATGGTCCACAAGCTCCACGGGACCGACTGTTTCCGGATGATCACGTTGAGCTTCCAGGCTATGGAGGTGACTTCTATGAAGACTACTACGGAGCTGTCTGAGTTAGTAGTAGTATCACTAGTATCGTACTAGCTGTATCATCCACCGTCCTGCGTGACTCATGGGATATGACTTAGACCGCCTTCCGGAGGTGTAGAAAAATAATGTATAGGAGCTCGGAATGCCTCCGATGAGATGTAATCCTCTTTTCACCATAGTAGTACTTTGTTTGGTTCTGTACTAAACCTTGTATGGTGTGTATGACGATGGAATAAAAGAAGCAGTTTCTGTATCTACCATGTCATACGGATGCTCATCTTACATTCCAAGTTATCCATTACATTCTACATTTCTATGTCAGAATCCTATCATCCTGGACTAAACCATTGTTTTGTTTCCTAGGATGGTTAACACCCGCACCAACCCTGATCCCCCAGAGCAGGCCGAAGGCAGCAGAGTTGGGGGAACAAACCTGCCTCACCCTCCCTCTCTGGCTGAAGTTATGCTGGAAGCCGAGAGAAACAAGCGGGAGACTAACCGTTTGTTGGAGCGCATCAAGCAAAACACAGCACACCATCAGAGGAATAACTTGGTGTGACTCAATGATTTCATCAAGTTACATCCACCCACCTTCCACCACTTCGTCGAGCCTCTCGACGCCGATGACTGGCTTCGCAGTATTACTCACAAACTGCGTTCTGCGCTAGTAGCTGAGGCTGATAAGGTCACCTTTGCTGCATATCATCTCGAAGGCCCCGCCAGTCTATGGTGGGAGAACTATGGAGCTATGCGCCCAGCGGGCCATGTCACTACTTGGGCTGAATTCAGCGAGGCTTTCCGTGAACATCACATTCCGGAGGGTCTCATGGACCGTAAACGTGAGGAGTTCTGCAGTTTTACTCAAGGTCGACTCTCTGTGGATGCATATAGCAGGGAGTTCGGTAACCTAGCACGGTATGCAACTGAGGAAGTCTCTACTGATGCAAAGAAGCAAGCAAGGTTTTGCAAGGGACTTAGCCCTGAGCTTCGCCGCGATCTCCGTCTGCATAAGTGCACATCTTTTCAGAAGCTTGTTAACAAAGCCATTAGTGCTGAGTCTGGTCAGACTGATTATGAAGCAACACGCAAGCATGGCCGTGACATGGGTTCCTCATCCGGTGTTGGTCCTCAGAAGCACCGCGTGTGGGTACCTAACACTGCCCTGCCACCCAGGTTCACACCAAGGCCATCCTTTCAGGCGCCTCGCCCCGCTCAACAGTTTGCACTAGCCAAGCCCTATGGTGGTCCAACCAACAGTGCTCCTCCACGTTCCAGCTCCGTGACTTGCTTTAAGTGTGGGGAATCGGGCCACTACCTGCGCGAGTGCCCCCAGACCAACCCCAACCAATCTGGAAAAGCTGTTGGCTGTGGCAAGCCGATAGGGAAAGCGTTCTACGCCAAGCCGGCCACCGCTGCACGTGGCCATGTCAACTGTATCTCTGCTGAAGAAGCTCAAGAGGATCCCAACGTCGTTCTCGGTACGCTCCTTGTTAATTGCCACCCGGCATCTGTTCTTTTCGATACAGGAGCATCTCATTCATTCATATCCGAAAATTATGCTCGTTTGCATAACACCGCATTCTGTGACATGCCGTCCACTATGGAAATTTCTACTCCTGGTTCTAGATGGCAAACCTCTAGAGTAAGCCATGGAAATGAAATTCAAGTCGACAGACTTGTTTTTCTCGCATCTTTGATAGCCCTCAAATCTTCGGATATTAATATCATCTTGGGTATGGACTGGATGTCAGCCCATCATGCCAAGATTGATTGTTTCTCTAGGACTGTTCAACTCACACATCCTTCGGGAAAGATAGTCAATGTCTTGACCCGAGTAGCCAAGCGACAGCTATTTTCTCTTAACACCAGCCCGTTGCCAGACCTCGAAGACGTTCCGGTAGTCTGTGACTTTCCGGATGTCTTTCCAGAAGAATTGCCAGGTGTTCCACGTGACAGAGATGTTGAGTTCGTGATAGATCTCATTCCAGGAACTGTCCCAATTTCTAGAAGACCCTATAAGATGGCACCTTTTGAACTAGCCGAACTTTAGAAACAACTCGATGAGTCCTTGAAAAAGGGTTTCATCTGTCCTAGTTCGTCTCCATGGGCTTACCCCGTCCTCTTTGTCAAGAAGAAGGATGGTACGGACCGGATGGTTGTAGATTATCGACCAGTCAACCTGGTCACAATCAAGAACAAGTATCCGCTCCCCAGGATCAACGACCTGTATGATCAGCTCACTGGATCCTCAGTCTTCTCTAAAATGGATTTGAGGTTGGGCTACCATCAAATCAAAATCCGGAACGGAGACATTCCTAAAACGGCCTTTGTTACTCGTTATGGCCAATACGAGTACACCGTCATGTCCTTCGGTTTAACCAACGCTCCAGCCACTTTCTCTCGCTTAATGAACTCAATCTTCATGGAGTATTTGGATAAATTCGTCGTGGTTTACCTCGATGATATACTCATCTACTCCAAGAACGAGGAAGAACATGCCGAACATCTAAGGCTAGTGTTGATGAAACTTTGAGAGCATCGCCTTTATGCCAAGTTCTCCAGATGCGAATTTTGGTTGCCAGAAGTGACCTATCTAGGGCATGTAATTTCTGGTAAGGGTATTGCCGTCAATCCCGAGTGAGTTCAAGCCGTCCTTAATTGGACTCCACCTGAATCGGTCAAGCAAGTTCGGAGTTTCCTTGGCTTAGCGAGCTATTGTCGCCACTTTGTCGAGAATTTCTCCAAGGTTGCTAAACCTCTAACTGAACTCCTCAAGAAAGATAAAAAGTTCGAGTGGACTCCACAATGTGAGCACAGCTTTCAGGAACTGAAAAGACGCCTGACTTCTGCTCTCGTATTGGTACCGCCAGATTTCTCTAAGGACTTTGTTATCTATTGCGACGCCTCGCGACAAGGACTAGGTTGCATTCTTATGCAAGATCATCACGTAATTGCTTACGCTTCGCGGCAATTGCACCCACATGAGGAGAATTATCCTACTCATGATCTAGAGCTTGCAGCTGTAGTCTATGCACTTAAAACCTGGCGACATTACCTCCTCGGTAATCGTTGCGAAATCTTCACCGATCACCAAAGTCTGAAGTACATCTTCACCCAACCGGATTTGAATCTCAGGCAAAGACGTTGGGTTAGTTGATCACAGATTTCGACTTGGGGATAACTTACACCCCAGGAAAGGCCAACGTCATGGCTGATGCACTAAGTCGTAAATCTTATTGTAACAATCTGATGTTACAACAAAGTCAACCGCTTCTCCATGAGGAATTTCGGAAGCTTAACCTTCACATTGTTCCTCAAGGCTTTCTTTCCACCTTGGTGGCGAAACCTACTCTTACGGATCAAATTATCGCTGCCCAAAAGCGAGATAAAGGAATATCTAGGATCAAGGAGAACATTGCTAGCGGAGGTGCTAGATGTTTCTCCACAAATGATCATGGTGTTATGTACTTTGAGAACCGTTTAGTGGTTCCCAAGAACTAGCATCTACGGCAGTTGATCCTTAAGGAGGCTCATGAATCTCCTCTCACCATTCATCCCGATAGTACCAAGATGTATCAGGACCTACGCCAGAGGTTCTGGTGGACTAGGATGAAGAGAGACATTGCTCAGTTTGTTGCTAGTTGCGACGTCTGTCGTCGTGTAAAAGCATAGCATCAACGGCCTGCTGGCACCCTACAACCTTTAGCTATTCCTGAATGGAAATGGGATAAAATTGGTATGTATTTCATCACCGGTTTTCCCAGGACCAGGAGAGGGAATAATGCTATCTTCGTCGTTGTCGATCGTCTTTCTAAAGTAGCCCATTTCTTGCCTGTTCGTGAGAGTATAACCGCTAGTCAACTAGCAGACTTGTACATCTCCCGAATAGTATCCCTCCATGGTGTTCCACTGGAAATTAACTCGGATCGAGGAAGTCTCTTCACCTCTCGATTTTGGGAAAGTTTCCAAAATGCTATGGGAACCCGCCTTTCCTTTAGTACTGCTTTTCACCCTCAATCAAGTGGTTAAGTAGAACGTGTTAACCAGATTCTAGAAGACATGCTTCGAGCTTCTGTTATCTCATTCGGAATGGATTGGGAGAAATGCCTTCCATTTGCTGAGTTTGCTTATAACAACAGCTATCAATCTAGCTTGGGTAAAGCCCCTTTTGAAGTTCTCTATGGACGAAGGTGTCGAACGCCTCTTAACTGGTCAGAAACCGGGGAAAGACAATTCTTTGGGCCGGACATGATCCAGGAAGCAGAAGAGCAAGTTCGCATTGTTCGTGAAAAGTTGAAAACAGCCCAATATCGTCAAAGGAGTCAATACGACCGAAAACATAAGGCTATGACTTTTGAGGTTGACGAGAAGGCTTACCTTTGGGTTACTCCTCTGAAGGGAACCCATTGTTTCGGTATCAAAGGCAAATTGGCTCCTCGCTACATTGGACCCTTTCACATTCTCGCTAAACGAGGAGAAGTTGCCTACCAATTGGAACTACCTCCGCATCTCTCCAGAGTCCACGACGTCTTCCACGTTTCTCAATTCAGACGTTGCTTCTCGGATCCTATCCGTGGAGTGGACCACGAAACGCTTGATCTTCAAGATAACCTCACGTATCGAGAGTACCCCGTTCGTATCCTCGATCAAGCCGAGCGTACCACTGGATGCCGTACTATCAAGTTTCTCAAGGTTCAATGGTCGCACCATTCTGAGAAGGAAGCAACTTGGGAAAGGGAGGATCGTCTTCGACTTGAGTACCCTGCCTTCTTTCCGGAGGAACCCAAATCTCCGGACGAGATTCTTCTGAGTGGGAGTGAGTTGTCACACCCTATCTAGATCATGAATTAGAGTGTTGCATCATGTCTATTTTTCTCAACAGAAACTTGAAATGGGGATGACAGAACCCCCAGCCCCCTCTGAATCCAACTAGGGTTTACTAAAAATATTTTCAATGAATCTGAAATGCCCTTCCAAAATGTCCATCATTTTTGTCTTGGTTCAGAACCTCTGCCAAAAGTGATGCACAATTTTCTAGGTCATCCTAAGGTCTTTGAATTAAATCATAAGTATTTGAATTTGGGCATTTAAAATTTATAAAATATTTCAAATGCTCAAATAATCCCAAACTAAAATGTTCCATGCTGGAATTATTCCAACTAGGGACCAGGTGCAGTTTGGTGATTTTGGGAGTTGCCTAGGTATTTTTAGAAATGCAACAAACCTACAGAATATATATAAAAACAAAAAAAGGGAAAGTCTTACCTGGCACCACCTAGCAGGCCTACCTGCCGGCCCAGCCCAGCCACCGCTCCAGCGAGCTGCTTGGCTTGGCCAGGCAGGCAGGCAGCTGCTCGACGGCGAGCATAGCATGCGTGCCACGCAGCTGCCCGCCGCCTCGCCGCTCCCCTCGTCCAGCTGATGACGGGGAACGAACCCTCTCCCTCTTCCCGACCTCACAGACACCCGCTCCTCCCCCTAGCTCCTCTCCCTCGCTCTCCCGCACCATGGCTGACGCCACCGCCGTCGCACCCTCGTCGTAGTCGCGCTCTCTGTCAACCCCGCGCTGCGCCACCGTGTCCAGGAGCTTCGCCGCCCTCCACTCCTTCGAGCAAGCCGAGCCCCAAGCGCTCGCTCGCCCTGAAGCCACTGCCCCGACCTTGTTCGACCTCGCCACCGCCAGAGATCCCCTTCGCCGTCACCGCCGCACCAGCTCATCCCCGACCGCGCCTTCTGGTTCCTCGAGATCGCCATGAGCCTGGCTACCTTCTCCCCCTTCCCTTTCTCGCTCTCGTGCACGAACGCGAGCACACGTAGCTCACCCGCACGCGCCGCCACGGAGCTCGTCGCCGACGTGTCTTCGGCTAACCACCGGCCACCCCACCATGTCTAACGCACTCACCGCGTCCCCAGGGGCCCAACGCACCTCACCCCGTGCCTCGCCGTGCCCCGTAACCTCGGATTCGTCTTCACCCGACTCCGGCGACCACCAAAGTTGTCGCCGACGACGTTTCCGGCCGCCCCGAGCTCAACCACCGCCACCAAGAGCTGCGGCTTGCTCCCAGCTACACGTAGATGCCCTCTGCTGCGCATTTGGTCGCCGGAATGCACAAAACCACTCTCGCCGCCGCGTTCGGCCTCGCCAGTAGCTAGACGCCGGCGTGTTTGACCTTGACTTTGACTAGGGTGGGTCCAGGTAGACTCCCCTGAGTCTATGACAAGTGCCCCCCCCTGCTAATTACCCAGTTTAGATTTAACTAAATTTAGTTAGTTAATTAACTACTGACATGCGGGACCCACTGGTCAGTTTGACCTGGACCGGCCTGTTGACCTGCTGAGGTCAGCATGACATCATGCTGACGCAGTAATCCTTTTCTGGAATTAAAATAAATCTAGAATGATTTAGAAATTCCAGAAAATACCCCAAACTTTAAAAAATCATAGTAAATCATCTCTA
Source organism: Triticum dicoccoides (assembly GCF_002162155.2). Classification (NCBI taxonomy): domain Eukaryota; kingdom Viridiplantae; phylum Streptophyta; class Magnoliopsida; order Poales; family Poaceae; genus Triticum; species Triticum dicoccoides. The sequence goes on along the minus strand of NC_041383.1, from coordinate 397,586,232 downwards.
ACTCCAAATGCAAAGTTTTATATATAAAAAATGATCAAAAAAATCCAATCTATCCATCTGTACTGGTTTCATGCATATTTAAGAAAGCTAACCTGATGTTTAGGAAGAACTAGATAAAGCACTTATAAGGGCCATGTATGAGTTTGAAACTTGAATCTTTGATTCAAAATGGTTCAAACCCATCTGGTTTTAGTGGCATTAGCCCAATACACTCATGTTTGCCATGTCTCATGCATACATCATGTTGTTGCATATTGTTTGATGATGTTGTGTATCGGTGCTCTTTGCGGCAGGTTCCGCCTCCGAGGAGTACCACGATTACCCTAGCAAAGAACAATATCAGTGCATCGACCCATCAGGCAAGCAACCAACCATTTGATCATATCGATACAATCCCATGTTCTCGCTCTTGCTCTCTTTTACTACATTAAGACAACGCGTTTCAAACTGCTGTGTGCTACGGTAGTTGAACCCATTTCCTCTGCATGACCTGTCATTGCCACAGTAACTAGATGAAACCCACTAGCATGTGTAGGAGTTGATTGAGCCATATGTGTGTGTTGTTCCTACCTTGCTATGCCTGCTATGCTTAGAGTCGTGTCAGGTCTGGTTCATCTGGGTGATGGGCTAGAGTGAAATGAACATGTCGGTAATGAGAGTGATGTGGTGAACACGATTTGGTAAAGGTATCGATGAGAGGCCATGTAGGAGTACATGGTGGGTTGTTTCATTGAAGCCGACCTTAAGCACTGAGATCTGTATGCGTGATTTAAGATTCAGCTACTACCATGCATTGGGCCCTGAAATATGACCTCGCTCGACTTCTTATTCACCCTAGTCCTCTGTCCAGGAGTTGCAAGTAGTTTCTGGTGTTTGTAGCTTACTGGAGGCCGTGGACAGCGCTGACCCGCGGGGTGGGCTGTGATGCGGTAGGTACGTGGCCGGGAATACCGGGCACCCGTTAGGTGTCATGGAACCCTGTACACATCGTTCGGGGCTGTATGTGGAACCCCGGCCGGACTCCCTGCGGATGGAACCTGAATAGGCGATAAACCTGGACTAGAGACTTAGGTGTTTAGGTAGGTCGTGTTCTACACCCACGTCGGCTTTCGCTTGAAGTCTGCCGAGCACATGTCGTGTGCAGACGCTAAGTGGTGGAAACATGTATGAAGAAGTACACCCCTGTAGGGTTAACATGATCTATTCGAATAGCCGCGTCCGCGGTAAAGGACTACTTGGTTGCCTATACAGTTCATAGACAAGTAAATGGATACTACTAAAAATCTCAAGATAAGCATGAGTGCTGAGGATGGCTCTTCCGTAGGATGACGGAGGTGGATCCTCGGTGGTGTATTGAGGTGGTGAGTAGTGGACTCGTGTGCGCAAAACCATTTCAAGTTGGTGTATCGTAGGATAGCTTAGCCAAGAGTCAAAGCTGGCTTGCTGCAATAACCCCACCAACCCTCCTTGATAATGTGCATGTATGTAGGATCTGATGTAAGTCTTGCTGAGTACCTTTGTACTCATGTTGCTTTAATTTACATTTTTCAGAAGACGCTGCAACCCCTTCTGATGGGTTCTTCGTAGACGTTGACATCGATGAGTAGACCGAGGCCCAGGTGTTGACCCTGAGCTTGTGAAGGACCACGTAGTATAGCCAGGCTTTCCCAAGCCTCTTTTATTTTACTAGTTGTGTGTACTCAGACAAGTTACTTCCGCTGTTGGCTTGTATGTCTGTATGACTTGAATGCTGGGTCGTGTGACCCGTACTTGTGTGTATGATATGTATGGCTCTCTGAGCCTTAAATAAAGTACTTGTGTTGTAGAGTCATGTTGTGATGCCTTGTTGTATTTGCACATATCGAGCATATTGTGTGTATGATTGAAATGCTTGGTATGTGTGGGGTCTGACTACCTAGTTGTTTATTCTTAGTAGCCTCTCTTACCGGGAAATGTCTCCTAGTGTTTCCACTGAGCCTTGGTAGCGTGCTACTGCTCCGGAACACTTAGGCTAGCCGGCATGTGTCCTTCTTCGTTCCTGTGTCTGTCCCTTCGGGGAAATGTCACGCGATGGATACCGGAGTCCTGTTAGCCCGGTACAGCCCAGTTTACCGGAGTCCTGCTAGCCCAGTGCTACAGCCCGGATTCACTTGCTGATGACCGACATGTTCGATGCTGGGTCATGGATGCCTGTCCCTGTAAGTATGTGCCACTTTGGGTTTACGACTAGCCATGTCAGCCCGGGCTCTTTACCATATGGATGCTAGCGACACTATCATATACGTGTGCCAAAAGGCGCAAACGGTCCCGGGCAAAGGTAAGACGACACCCGTGGGAATACCGTGCGTGAGGCCGCAAAGTGATATGAGGTGTTACATGCTAGATCGATGTGGCATCAAGTCGGGGTCCTGACACCTGAACAGTGCCTGATAGGACGCAGGCTAATCATGATGAAATGAACTTTCATTTCACACGTCCTCACAACTGTTTATCTGTTCTAATTGCTCGAAGAAATTGATCTGATGATATTGATGTCATATTCTTCACTGATGAAGTATATGAGTTTGTAAGATGCACTAATTCATCTGCACGATGATCAACCCAAAGAAAATGAGTGGGTCCTCGATAGTGGATGTAGAAATCACATGACTGGTGACAAGAATCTATTGATGGATGCTCCCTTATCACCGTCACATCTGAAGCATATCATCTTTGCTGACAAAGGCAAAAGTCAGGTATTGGGTCTAGGTAAGGTTGCAATCTCTAAGGACATACACATGGACAAAGTCATGCTTGTCGAGTCCTTAGGTTACAACCTCATGTCTGTCTCAATGCTTTGTGATCTTGATATGGTTGTTGTCTTTGGCAAGTATCGTTGTGTTGTGATCTTGGAAGCTGAGAATTCCAAAGTCTTCGAAGGCTTTAGGAGAGGAGACTTGTACATTGTTGATTTCTCTACAGGACCACAACCGGCCGTATGCTTACTTGCAAAAGCTTTAGAAGGCTGGCTATGGCATCGACGACTAGGTCATGCTGGCATGAGGAATCTGCACACACTTGCGAAGAAGAAGCATGTCATTGGCATTGAGAATGTCAAATTCCTCAAGGATCACTTATGCGGAGCCTGTGAAGCTGGGAAGATGACAAAGGTCAAGCATCCAGCAAAGACTATCATGAGTACCACTCGACCATTTGAATTGCTTCACATGGATCTCTGCGGTCCTAATCACTATTCCGCCGTTACAAATGATGCATCTCTATATGGCTTTGTTATTGTTGATGATTATTCTCGTTACACATGGGTACACATTGTCACTTACAAACATGAGGTGCAGGAAGTCTTCAAACAATTTCCTCGAGGGCTTCAACCAACTTTGGTGTGAAGATCAAGCACATCAGGAGTGATAATGGGACTAGGTTCAAGAATTCCGGTCTTGATGGCTATCTTGATGAACTTGGTATTACTCATGAGTTATCTACTCCTTATACTCCTCAGCAAAATGGCGTCGTGGAGCGCAAGAACAGAACCCTTGCTGAAATGGCTCGCACTATGCTTGATGAATACAAAACACCTCGTTAGTTCTGGATTGATGCAATTGATACCGCTTGCCACATCTCAACAGAGTATATCTTCACAAATTCTTCAAGAAGACTGCCTATGAACTCCTCACTGACAAGAAACCCAATGTAAGTTACTTCAAAGTCTTCGGTGCTAAATGTTGGATTAGAGATCCACATCACGACTCTAAATTTGCACTGAAAGCACATGAGGGTTTCATGCTTGGTTATGGAAAGGACTCGCACACCTACAAAGTCTTCAACAACGTTCTTCACAAGGTTGTTGAAACTGTGGATGTGCGGTTCGATGAAACTAATGGCTCACAAAGAGAGCACCTACTTTCTGTGATAGATGAACCAGCACCTGAGGATTCTATCAAGTTCAAGGCTATTGAGGATGTCATTCCTACTGAAGAATCTACTGAAGAATTCATTCCAGAACGTGATGAACATCAAGTTGGCGCACTTGAAGAAAATGGTGCTGAAGGAAATGCTCCTGAAGGTAATGCTGATCAAATTACTCGAAGACAACCCGCTCATCCTCGCATTGCAAATGAAGTGCAAGTCGAGAAGATCATCGATGACATTAGAGCACCAGGTCCTCTCACTCGCTCAAAACCTTTTTGTCTAAATTTTGTGGGCACTTTGCTTTTGTCTCTATCACAGAGCCCACTAAGGTAGATGAAGCATTTCTGGAGCCTGAGTGGATTCAAGCTATGCAAGAAGAATTACATCAGTTCGAGCTCAACAATGTCTGGGAACTGGTCAAACATCCAAATCCTCGCAAGCACAACATCATTGGCACAAAATGGATCTACCGTAACAAGCAAGATGAAAATGGCCTTGTGGTGAGGAATAAGGCACGGCTTGTAGCTCAAGGCTACACACAGGTTGAGGGTATTGATTTCGATGAAACTTTTGCACCTGTTGCTAGACTTGAGGCTATTCGCATATTACTTGCTTACGCTAACCATCATGATATTATCTTATAACAAATGGATGTGAAAAGTGCATTCCTCAATGGTAAGCTTGAGGAAGAAGTATATGTTGCTCAACCACCAGGTTTTGAAGATCCAAAGAACCCCGACAAAGTCTTCAAACTCAACAAGGCCCTGTATGGCCTCAAGCAAGCCCCTCGGGCGTCGTATGATACTTTGAAGGAATTCTTCATGAAGAAAGGCTTCAAACCCGGTTCACTCGACCCAACTCTTTTCACTAAGTCTTATGATGGTGAATTGTTTGTGTGCCAAATATATGTTGATGATATCATTTTTGGCTGTACTGACCAACGATATAGTGATGAATTTGCCTATATGATGAGTGAAGAATATCAAATGTCTATGATGGGAGAGTTGAAATTCTTCTTAGGTCTTCAAATTCGTCAACAGCGCAATGGGATATTCATATCTCAGGAGAAATACCTCAAGGACGTATTGAGGAAATTCGGCTTGCAAGATTGCAAAGGGGTCAAAATTCCAATGCCCACAAATGGCCATCTATGCACTGATGAAAATGGTAAAGACTTCAATCAAAAGGTATACCGCTCCATGATTGGTTCTTTATTGTACCTATGTGCATCTAGGCCGGATATTATGCTTAGTGTTTGCATGTGTGCCCGATTTCAAGCTACACCGAAGGAATCACACCATAAGGCTGTGAAGCATATTCTTCGATACTTAGCTCACACACCAACACTTGGATTATGGTATCCCAAGGGCTCTTCTTTTGATCTCATTGGATATTCAGACTCAGACTATGCTGGCGATCGCGTGGACCGCAAGTCAACATCTGGCACATGTCATTTCCTCGGACGATCTTTGGTCTGTTGGTCCTCGAAGAAACAGAACTACGTATCACTCTCCACTGCAGAAGCTGAGTACATTGCTGCTGGATCATGCTGTGCTCAATTACTATGGATGAAGAAAACTCTCAAGGACTATGGCGTCAATGTGAAGAATGTGCCTCTCTACTGTGACAATGAGAGTGCCATCAAGATTGCTCATAACCCAGTTCAGCACTCGAAGACCAAGCACATCCAGATTCATCATCATTTTCTTCGTGATCATGTGTTGAAGGGCGACATCTCCATTGATCACGTCAGCATTGAAGATGAACTAGCCGATATCTTCACTAAGCCCTTGGATGAGAAGAGATTTAGCAAGTTGCGATGTGAGCTAAATATCCTAGAATCTTCGAATGTTCTCTGAAATGGACACACATCCTAACACTTATGCTGACTTGATGACTTAGATGCGCAACACACGAAGTAACGTTTTTCTTCAATCAATGAAGACTAACCCTCTAAGTGTGAAGAAATTAATGAATAAATTGATCCTTAGAGCCCTACGACAATTGTACGCGGTGTCTGAAATCAGCTTTCTTATATGGTGGGTCACGCCACCACCCAAAGTTGAAAATCTTCAATTTGAGTTTTTCTTCGTTTTTCAAATTCCTTAGTTTTTCAAATTCTTCATCTTTGCATTGTCTTTGCTCTTTCTGGTGTTGTTCTTCATTTGAATATATATATATGAGTTTTATGTCCTCTACAACATTCACTTATTGATATTTCTTCAAGTTGATTTCTTCTGCTAAGTAAATGTGATCGGACACTTTCCCCTCTATGCTAAACTCAACCCAGTCTATTCACAAATTCCTCATATGCGTTCTATTTGAATCTCGTTCAAAATCTTCACTGTGTCCTTGACAGCTGAAGAAATGGTGAACGAAACTTTTAAAACTTATCTTATCTGAATTTTCGGCTTTGCCGCTCAAACTATTCCGCTTCTCACGACAAATACTTATCTATTCACCCACGATCCTACACGATCGCCACCTCTCAGTACGTGGGTGACACATGTCAAGTGAATGAGAAGGGGTCAGGGGCATGTTCGTCCGATTTCCTCAGTTGAACAGTTTTTCACTCCCTCTATAAATACCCCTGTCTCTTCCTCACTTCACTTTCACCTCGCTCGCGCTCTCTCCCGCTCGAGCTTCCCAAAAACCCTAGCGCCGCCGCTACTTCATCATCACCGGTGAGGAAGAGCTTCACTGCCTCGACCTCGTCGTCGTTGTACTCGCGCCGGTTGCGGATCTCTTCACTCCGCCGCCGCCGTAGCCGTCTTCCTCTGCCAAGTTAGGGCGTGGAAGATCTGAACTGATGAACTTCACATCTACACTTCCCAATTCGTCGTGTTCTTCACTTCGCATAATTAAAAGTTACTTTTACTGCTCGCTTTGATTCTCAAGTTTTCTTAAAAATCTTCAAAGGTGTTTATTCTTCAAATCTTCACACACATTAACACTTCACATGTCATCTGCTCTTGATTCGTTTCTCTAAGCAATGATTTTCTTCTAGATTCCTCAATTGCGTGGATTCTCAATCTATACAACTCTAGAACCTAAGATAAAGAACGCTTAGTGAAATTCCTCAAGACTCATCTGGTCAAATTCCTCAAAACCTATTCTTTTTGAAAAACCTTCTGAGAATGCATATGACCTCTCCAAATTCCTTGCAACTATACTCTGTTCACAGGTACAAATGTCTGCTGCTGAATCACTAGGTTCTCATCAACTTAACTCATTTGTAGTGTTCCTCGAAGAAAAGTTGCATACCTCTTCAGAAACTTCAGTTGTTCATATTCCCCAGCTGAAGAAAATGGGTGACAAAAGGCCACAGAAGGGATGAAATAGGCCTAAGGTCAATACTGCGTTTGAAATTCCTGAGGACATATACAAGGACTACTGCACACCTAATGAAGCCAAATTCGGCAAAGAGGACAAGAATCAGCTCAAGGTGCGCATACAAAGGATAGAGAGGAGATGGGCACGAGAATGGAGGGAGTACAGATATGTCACTCCAAAGTATATGAGGAAATTCACACTCAACCCTCCATGCCCAAGACCTCCATTGGCACCAAGCCAGTTGGCAGATCCCACCAGCCTCAAGCGCAGTGAGGATTATCCTGATGAATGAGCAAAGCACCAAGCCAAACTGGCTAAGCAAGCAAAGGAAGCAGTGAAGAAATTCAATGCAGACTCTGCTGCTGCTGCTGCCTCTGCTAGTCAGCCAAAGAAGGCAATGCACAAGAAGCATGCGCACAAGTCCAGTGCTTCACCTTCAATGCCCTCACGGCCAAGCTTCTTTGCTATGCCCTCAAGGCCAGATTCTTCAAGGCCCTCACGGCAAATTCCTCAGACTGCTCCTTCAAAGTCCTCAGCTCCTCCATCAAAGTCTTCAGCCGCTCTGACAAAATACTCGGCACCTGTGCATCTCGCCACGTGCCAAAGGACTCAAGGCTTCTCAATTTCCTCAGGAGCATCTACAAGCTCCTTAGCTGCTCGAACTTCCTCAGCTGGTACGTCACTGCTAAAGAAAAAGGCCACTGCTAGACGAGGTACTCGACCAAGTCCTCGCAAGAAGCAAGTCGCTTTCCAAGTGCCCTCTAATGATGATGAGGTGGATGATGAAGAACTTCCCGAAATCATCAGAAACAGGCAAGCCAAGGCCGCTAGAGCCAAAGGCAGCAATGTGCCGCTGATGCTGGATCCAAAGTTGATCCTCGACTACATTGATCTGTGGCACAAGGATCCTAACACGCCTTTGTTGGAGATGAACCTCACTCCTGGTCAAAGTCATGTTCTTACTGCCTTTATTGAGGAAGAAAAATGGTAATTTGAACACGGTAGAAGTTTGAATAAAGCACAGTACAAGAAACAACGCTACCTCAAGGACAATGTGAAAGTGCAACTATCCCTAGGTGGTTTTGGTAATTCATAACAACATATAGCTCATTGAGCTAATGCTATTCCAAGACTATTATTTCAGGAAAGCTTAATGAATGGCATGGCATGGATGATGAAAGTGGATCCCTCAAAATACTAATGACAAAGGATTGGCTCAAGCTCAAAAGCTCAAGACTCTTCATTTTACATTTTAGTGATCCAAGATCACATTGAGTCTATAGGAAAAGCCAATACTATCAAGGAGGGATGAGCTGTTGCTTAATGAGCCTCTTGCTTCATGTGCTTGGTGATATGCTCCAAAAACCCTAACTACTTTCTCACATCCACAAATGACCTAAACCTAAAGCCAAAATCGGTCACACCGATTCTTCCTATCCGGCGCCATCGAGTTCTAATGTCATAGCCACTGCCACAAACCCTAGGCAAATCGGTCCTACCGATAGGGATCTCGGTCTCACCGAGATGGGATTGTAATATCTCTGTTTCCCTTCGTAATGTTTCGGTGTAATCGAAGTGAGCGATCGGTCCCACCGAGAATGCAATGTAAACTCTCTGTTTCCCTTTTGTAACATTTCGGTCTCACCGAAAAGAGCAAATCGGTCCCACCGAGTTTACCTGACCAACTCTCTGGAAAGCTTATTACCAAAATCGGTCTCACCGAGTTTGTGGAATCGGTCTTACCGAGATTATGTTATGCCCTAACCCTAACCATATCGGTCTTACCGAGTTGCATTTCGGTCCCACCGAAAATCCTAACGGTCACTAGGTTTACTAAATCGGTCCGACCGAGTTTGATGATTCGGTCCCACCGAGTTTGGTAAATTGTGTGTAACGGTTAGATTTTGTGTGGAGGCTATATATACCCCTCCACCTCCTCTTCATTCGTGGAGAGAGCCATCAAACCTACACTTCCAACTTACCATTTCTGAGAGAGAACCACCTACTCATGTGTTGAGGCCAAGATATTCCACTCCTACCATATGAATCTTGATCTCTAGCCTTCCCCAAGTTGCTTTCCACTCAAATCTTCTTTCCACCAGATCCAAAACCTATGAGAGAGAGTTGAGTGTTGGGGAGACTATCATTTGAAGCACAAGAGCAAGGAGTTCATCATCAATGCACCACTTGTTACTTCTTGGAGAGTGGTGTCTCCTAGATTGGCTAGGTGTCACTTGGGAGCCTCCGACAAGATTGTGGAGTTGAACCAAGGAGTTTGTAAGGGCAAGGAGATCGCCTACTTCGTGAAGATCTACCGCTAGTGAGGCAAGTCCTTCGTGGGCGACGGCCATGGTGGGATAGAAAAGGTTGCTTCTTCGTGGACCCTTCGTGGGTGGAGCCCTCTGTGGACTCGTGCAACTGTTACCCTTGATGGGTTGAAGTCTCCATCAACGTGGATGTACGATAGCACCACCTATCGGAACCACGCCAAAAACATTCGTGTCTCCAATTGCGTTTGAATCCTCCAAACCCTTCCCTTTACTTTCTTGCAAGTTGCATGCTTTAATTTCCGCTGCCTATATACTCTTTGCATGCTTGCTTGAATTGTGTGATGATTGCTTGACTTGTCCTAAGATAGCTAAAATCTGCCAAACTCTAAAATTTGGAAAAGGCTACGCTTTTAATTGGTCAAGTAGTCTAATCAACCCCCCTCTAGACATACTTCAAGGTCCTACAAGTGGTATCAGAGCTTTGGTCTCCATTTTCTTTGATTTCCATATCTTTTGGTGGTCATAGCCTTGGTTTCATAACCTAGGAGAGTATGGCGTCTAGTGAGGGAAATTATCACCGTAGAGGTCCTTACTTTGATGGTACTAATTTTGCTAGCTAGAAGCATAAGATGAAAATGCATATTCTCGGACATAACCCCGCCGTTTGGGCAATTATTTGTATTGGCTTGCAAGGTCAATTCTTTGATGGGAGAGAGCCGAACCGTGAAGCTAATGCGGAAGAATTGAAGATGCTGCAGTACAACGCTCAAGCTTGTGATATCATCTTCAACGGACTGTGCCCCGAAGAATTCAACAAAATCAGCCGTCTTGAGAATGCAAAGGAAATTTGGGATACTTTGATTGATATGCATGAAGGTACCGACTCCGTCAAGGAATCCAAGTTGGATGTGCTCCAAAGTCAGCTTAACAAGTTGAAAATGAAGGATGGTGAAGGTGTCGCTAAAATGTACTCTAGGCTTGCACTTATCACAAATGAGATTGTCGGCTTAGGGAGTGAAGAGATGACCGACAGATTCATCATCGAGAAGATCCTAAGAGCATTGGATGGAAAGTATGATACCATGTGCACATTGATCCAAATGATGCCAAACTACAAAGATCTCAAGCCAACGGAAGTCATTGGAAGAATTGTTGCTCATGAGATGTCATTTAAGGATAAGGAGGAACTTCACAACAAGTCAAGTGGTGCTTACAAAGCCTCATGTGAAGCCCCCACATCATCAAGTGAGAAACAAACCTTCAATTAAGAATTGAGCTTAATGGTGAAGAACTTCAACAAATTCTACAAGAGTAGAAGCAAAGAAAGAAGCTTTAAGTCAAGGTCTTACAATGACAAAAGATCTTCTAGTCGAGAGCGAAACTGCTACAATTGTGGGAGACCCGGACACTATTCCAATGAGTGTACGACACCCTACAAAAGAAGAGAAGATTCTCCAAAAATAAGAAGCAAAAGAGAAGAATCACCACCAAGAGAGAGGAGGAGTAGAGATGATCGTTATGAACGAAGACCCTCACGGAGAAGCAAGGATTTAGAAAGGAAGGACAAGTCATCAAGGAGCTACACAAAATGAAGACATCAAGCTCATGTTGGTGAATGGGTATCCGGTTCCGACTTCTACAATCACTCCGAGAGAAGCTATCACTCTGACTCCGAATATGCTCAAGATGAAGGTGTTGCCAGTCTACCACTTGTGTCAACCAACTCCTACGACATATTTGATTCACCAAATGAAGGAATTGGAAGATGCTTCATGGCCAAAGGTCCAAAGGTAACACATCCCGAGTATGTTGATTTCAATAGTGATGAAGATGACTTGCTTGTGGATGATGATTTACTTGTTGACAACTCTAGTGATGAATACTACGATGAAACGTCAATTAATCATGCTAATCAAGATAAAATGAATGACAATGATAAGGAGAAGATTGATCTTCTAACTAAAGACCTAAACACTCTTAAGTTGGCTCATGAAACTATCTTCGAAGATCATCGAGAACTTTTAAGGGCTCATGAGAAGTTACGCTTTGAAAAGCTCAATCTTGAGCAAGAGCATGAGTTCTTAAAAGAAATCAATGATGATCTCCGCAAGAAAAGTTCTTCTTACATTGCCAAGCGTTTACTCTTATCTACTTACATGCCTCAAGTCAAGTCTAGTAACAAGTACAAGAAAGATACTTCCTCTAGTAGTAACAATAATAATGTCAAATCCAATATTGTTGCTTCTAGTAGTTCTCTTGATTCCACTAATGATTCTCTTAGCCAAGTTACACTTGAGCAAGAAAATAGCTTATTGAAGGGAATTATAGAGAAAGGTGTTTACAAGAGCCTTGCCGGGAGTAAGCAATTCGAGGAAATTGTACGCAAGCAAGGAAGGCACCGGAAGAATCAAGGTGTTGGTTTTGAACGAAAGTTCAATGCCAATGGAGTTGAGTGGGAAGAAGATCAATACCCCAAGACGAAGTTTGTTCCTCAACAAGAGAAGTATGATCCTACTTCCTTCAAAGGAACACAAGCACAAGATGATCTTCCACCACAAGACCACAAGAACAAAGGCAAGGACAAGCTTCAAGAAGAGATTGATGCATTTGAGGAAGCACCTAAGGTATCGGTCAAGTGGGTTCCCAAGACTACGTCAAGTTCTACTTCATCAAGTACAACTACAACTCCAAGGATTCCCATCAAGATGATGTGGATCCCGGAGAAGAAGAACTAGAGAGTTCTTGAGGGTGACTCCGCCAACATTCTTCACTCATATCTTTTTGGCAACAACAAGTGCAATCAACTTCCAAATCTTGCACTAGTTCAAGGAGTCACAAACCCTCATGTTGGTAAGGCAAGGGACAAGGTAACCTAATGATTTCATGGACATTATCCTGTGTGTGCATCACTCTATGTCTATGGATATTCTTGTTTGTTCCTTGTGGGACTAACCCATGTAGGTATGTTGAAAGTGCAACTCACTCCAAAGGATTGCTCCAAATGATCTACATCAACCTTGAGCATCCACATCTTCAACACCTACATGAAGTCATCATCGACAAAACCCAAGGTTAGTTCATCCCTCTAAAAGGGGATCTCACATCTAGGGGGAGCTTAACTCTAAGAATTGAGTCAAAGCAACTCTAATGGTGTGAACACATCAATGCATTATGTAAAAGTGGTAACCCCACTTAACCTTAAATGACGAGTATGACCTATGATCAAATGTTTTCATTTGACTCCTAAGTCAATATACTCATATATAGATGACCTAGTCATCACCAATTGTTTTGATAGATGCTAGAATTGGTTGTGCATGTTTTGCCACATATTTCATTTGCCATCTTATTGTGTGAGCATGTTGGTGCATATTTTACTCATTCGAGGACATCCACTTGTTGTTTTGATTGTTTGGTTCTTTTTCTTTTTGCCAAGTGGATGGACAAGAATGCCTAAGAACCTTCTCTAGCTATCTATGCTTTTCTCGTCTCAAACTCTATTCATGCTACATCACAAAATTTGATCAAGTCAGATTCGAACCACTCTGTGTGAGGAGCACTCGGAGTCCCGGATTCGTCATAGACTTAAACTTCCAAAACTTCTTTGTGATTCTCGGTCTGACCGATTCCTCCATTTTGGTCCCACCGAGATCACTAAGTCGATCTAGGTTTTCAATCTCGGTGCAACCGATTTGAACTTTTCGGTCACACCGAGTTGCTATAACTGTACACAGTTATGCATCTCGGTGCCACTGAGTTGTTCCACTCGGTCACACCGACAAGGTCGGGCTATATATAGTCACGGGCAAAAATTTGGAAATTTCTCCGAACCTCTTCGCCCGCGCAATAGCTCGCTCTGCCATCAGGGTCTCCGGATCGTCTCCTCGTTGCCAGCCGCCTCCTGTCGCTGGTCTCCGCCGCCGTCAACGGATTTCACCCCCGCCGTTGCCGCCGTAGTGAGTTCATCGCCAAGTTAGGGTATGAACTCGATCATAGTGCTATCCTCGTCCGATTCCTAGCACATTGTGTTCTTAATGATTCTTGCCACGATCGAAACACTCCTATCTAGTCAATGCAATCCTTAGATTAGATGAGATTTGAAAATTTAGGGTTAGGTTTCCGCCGAAACCATCTCGGACCCACCGAGTTGAAAAACTCGGTCCCACCGATTTATCTAATGCCATTGCACCAGTAACTCTCGGTCTGACCGAGTGCTAATCGGTGAGACCGATTTTAGGAATTTGTGAAACCCTAGCAGTCTCGGTGCCACCAAACTATGACTCGGTCCAACCGAGTTCATCAGTTTAGGTTCCAAAACTGCTTCGGTATCACCGAGTTTGAAAATCGGTTGATCCGAAATGCTTTCTGTGGAAAACTAAAAGTAAATTTTTGAATCATTCTTTTGCAAAAATCTCTGCATTTTGTGATGCTCATCCACTCTATCTCATATATAACTCTTCACAGGGTCAGCAGTCAGTGATTTGCAGCATGTCAGACCAAAGTGATAGTCAGAACAGGTCAGAAGAGCAGATGCACATGAGTGAGGGCACTAGTCCCTCTAGCACTTCAGATGAAGGCAGCGGGAGCACCCCAAGCAACCTGCCTAAAGCTGCCACCAGGACAAGGAAGAAGAGAACCTCAGATTCTGAGGATGAGGATTATAGAGCAGAAGAGGATGAGGCTACATCCAAGAAGGTAGTGCTCAAGAAGGAGTATGGCTCAGCCAAGACCACTAAACCTGGACTCAATAGGAAGGTTCCTGCCAAGAGGACACCTATGTTGAAGGTCAGAGGATCTACTCAAGTGCCTGAGAAGCCTGATCCCAAAGAGCCTGCTACAGAAGGAAAGAAAAGGAAAGAAAGGGTCAAAAAGACCATAGCCAGAGTTGTTGGGCAACCTTCCATGATGGAAGAGGAAGAAGAGGTTGTTGCACCAGCACCCAAGGCACAAAAGCTTATGGGTGATGCAATTAAGTCAGGGGCTGCAACATCAAAGCCCAAGGAAGCACCCAAAGCTGCCCCCAAGCCCAAGCTTGCACCAAAGAGGAATACTAGGAGTATTCCAGCTGCTGAGAAGAACAAGGCCCCAGTGCCTGAAGTTGCTGATGAGGAAGATGAAGAAGGACAAGTCCTGAGGAAGCTCAAGCCCAAGATACCAGACCATAATGATGCCCATCCTGTGGCTGAGGACATGAACATCAGAAGAGACTCAGGGTTGAGGCTATGGAGGATGACAGATCCATATTCCACAAGGAGAAGGACTGTTGTTGATTACAGGTTCCATACAAAGGAACAGCATGATTTCTATGAGACAATTTTGCTGGACAAGAAGCACATAGTGTGTGATATGAGGTGGGTCGACTGGACCTACATGAAAGAAAATGAAGAACACTATCCTGGAGTGCAAGACAGTTTTGTTGCATGTGGAGTTGCAGATTTTGTTGGGCAAAAGCTCACCAACTGGAATGATGAACTCATTATGCAATTCTACTCCACATCACACTTCTATCCAGATGGGAGGATAATTTGGATGTCTGAAGGTACAAGGTACCAGTCAACCATTGAGGGGTGGGCAAAACTGATCAATGCCCCACAGGAGAGTGAAGATGACTTGGATGTCTATGCCAAGAAGAAGATGGACCACAATTCCATGGCACACATGTACAAGGAGATCCCAGACAAAGCCATTGAGACACATAAGTTTGGGTCAGTCCACTTTCTTCTATCAGGGCTGCCAACAATCAACTGCATCCTAAGGCACACTCTGTTGCCTAAGTTTGGTGACCACAACATGATTAGAGGGCATGCAATCAACATGTTGAATTTGTTTGATGTGCCACAGAAATTCAAGGTCATGAGCCTTATGGTTGAGACCATTAAGAGGACAGCAGCAGATCAAAAGAGAAGCTGTGGATATGCCCCTCAGATTCCAGAGTTGATTAACTCAAAGATGGGCACAGGAAAATATCTATTGGATAAGGAACATTTTCCCCTTTATCCAGACTTTGAGGACAATCAGGTTGTAATGAATGAGAATGAACCATCATCAGTACAAGCTCAAGAGAAGAATGAGAAGGCAAGGAAAGAGAAGGCTGCCAAGATGCCAACTCAAGAGGAGTCATCTGAGTACTTTCTGAAGAACAAGCAGGAGCAGCTTGGTTACTTGATAGCATCAACACTGAGGATTGAGAAGGGATTGGCCACCCTCACTCAAAATTAGCAGAGCTTGGAAAGAATCATGGAACAAAAATTCTATGATCTAGATGTCAAAGTAACTGAGATTCAGTTAGTTGTGGAGCAGCTACAGGATGACATGTAGGAGAGGAAGGGCAAGACTACCACTAATGTATTTGCCAGAGTGCCTAGAGCTCAGAGGTCAGCTGCAGTGCCTGTGCCAGACACCAGAGCCACATCATCTGCACCAGCTACAGCTCCTACAGCTCCAGTGCAACCAGCTCCAGCACCAACTCCTCCAGCTCCCTCTACTTCAACTGAAGCCTTCATTCTTGGAGTTCTCCGGACACCACCACCTGAAGATCAAGCCTGAGAGTCGATCTAGCACTATGCATTTTTTATGAACTTTTTGGTAACTTGTTGCCAAAGGGGGAGAAAAATGTATAGATCATAGGCTTCGAGAGAGAGAGTGTTGCTTTTGTTCTCTCTTGAAACTTTGTTTGCTTTTGATTGCTTGAGATACTATGCTTTTTTTGTGAGACATTGATGATCATGTGTTTGATCATAAGCTACACTTATGCATGTTTGATGATATTATCTTATCTATCCATATGTGATCATTCACTTTGCTTGGTGATGAGTGCATGTATTCAATATTTATCATTTTGAGCGCTCCACCAAGATGTATGTGACATGGAAGAGTAACCCATGAGCCTAATTCCTTGTGCATTTGCAGTCCAAAGCAAATCTTAAACTATGCACAAATTTAGGGGGAGCTCTTGCTTATCACATACTTCTCAAAGCGACGATGTTCTTCAATCTTATTATCATTTGTCGAAGCTTTGATCTATATGTTGTCATCAATTACCAAAAAGGGGGAGATTGAAAGTGCAACTATCCCTAGGTGGTTTTGGTAATTCATAACAACATATAGCTCATTGAGCTAATGCTATTCCAAGACTATTATTTCAGGAAAGCTTAATGAATGGCATGGCATGGATGATCAAAGTGGATCCCTCAAAATACTAATGACAAAGGATTGGCTCAAGCTCAAAAGCTCAAGACTCTTCATTTTACATTTTAGTGATCCAAGATCACATTGAGTCTATAGGAAAAGCCAATACTATCAAGGAGGGATGAGGTGTTGCTTAATGAGCCTCTTGCTTCATGTGCTTGGTGATATGCTCCAAAAACCCTCAACTACTTTCTCACATCCACAAATGACCTAAACCTAAAGCCAAAATTGGTCACACCGATTCTTCCTATCCGGCGCCACCGAGTTCTAATGTCATAGCCACTGCCACAAACCCTAGGCAAATCGGTCCTACAAATAGGGATCTCGGTCTCACCGAGATGGGATTGTAATCTCTCTGTTTCCCTTCGTAACGTTTCGGTGTAACCGAAGTGAGCGATCGGTCCCACCGAGAATGCAATGTAAACTCTCTATTTCCCTTTTGTAACATTTCGGTCTCACCAAAAAGAGCAAATCGGTCCCACCGAGTTTACCTGACCAACTCTCTGGAAAGCTTATTACCAAAATCAGTCTCACCGAGTTTGTGTAATCAGTCTTACCGAGATTACATTATGCCCTAACCCTAACCATATCGGTCTTACCGAGTTGCATTTCGGTCCCATCGAAAATCCTAACGGTCACTAGGTTTATTAAATCGGTCCGACCGAGTTTGATGATTCGGTCCCACCGAGTTTGGTAAATTGTGTGTAACGGTTAGATTTTGTGTGGAGGCTATATATACCCATCCACCTCCTCTTCATTCATGGAGAGAGCGATCAGAACAAACCTACACTTCCAACTTACCATGTCTGAGAGAGAACCACCTACTCATGTGTTGAGGCCAACATATTCCATTCCTACCATATGAATCTTGATCTCTAGCCTTCCCCAAGTTGCTTTCCACTCAAATCTTCTTTCCACCAGATCCAAAACCTATGAGAGAGAGTTGAGTGTTGGGGAGACTATCATTTGGAGCACAGGAGCAAGGAGTTCATCATCAATGCACCATTTCTTACTTCTTGGAGAGTGGTGTCTCCTAGATTGGCTAGGTGTCACTTGGGAGCCTCCGACAAGATTGTGGAGTTGAACCAAGGAGTTTGTAAGGGCAAGGAGATCGCCTACTTCGTGAAGATCTACCGCTAGTGAGGCAAGTCCTTCGTGGGCGACGGCCATGGTGGGATAGACAAGGTTGTTTCTTCGTGGACCCTTCATGGGTGGAGCCCTCCGTGGACTCGTGCAACTGTTACCCTTCGTGGGTTGAAGTCTCCATCAAGTGGATGTACGATAGCACCACCTATCGGAACCATGCCAAAAACATCTGTGTCTCCAATTGCGTTTGAATCCTCCAAACCCTTCCCTTTACTTTCTTGCAAGTTGCATGCTTTAATTTCCGCTGCCTATATACTCTTTGCATGCTTGCTTGAATTGTGTGATGATTGCTTGACTTGTCCTAAGATAGCTAAAATCTGCCAAACTCTAAAATTTGGAAAAGGCTAAGTTTTTAATTGGTCAAGTAGTCTAATCACCCCCCCTCTAGACATACTTCAAGGTCCTACACAATGTCCTCACTCTCACTCCTGATCAGCTCCTTGCCTTGCAAGTGGAAATCAAACAACTGAGCGATGAATTTGATTGCTACTATGCTGATTGGAAGGGCGCCAAGGTGCGTTTCTTCAATCTGACGAAGAAATTCACTTCAAGTGCTGCTCCACCTGTGCATGTTGAAGTTACTCAGGCTGAGGTATCTGCTCAGCCTACTGAAGAAAATGCCAGCACCGCTGATGACAATCAGGCTGCTGAAGAAAATGAGAGTGCCAGGGCTGAGGACTCCATTCTATCTGCTGAAGTTATTGCCAGGACATCCACTAGTGGTGCGCCTGAAGAAACTGAACAAATCAGGACAACTGCATCAGTTGTGCCTGAGGAAAATGAACCAAAGTCCTTTGCACCTCCTGCGCCTACACCAACTCCGATCCTTCCATCTGCATTAGATGCGAAGAAGACCAAGGTTGCAGAACATGCAACTGTGAAGAAAAGGAAGGCATCAACTTCTTCAGATTCTTCAGCTTCGAAGAAGATGAAGACTCTGATCACTTCAATTGACAATCCAATTGATGTCGTTCCAGTCTCATCATTGCCATCAAAGGACCTTGTTCCATTTGGTGAAGATTATGTGATTCCTGATGAATCTGATGAAGAAACTCCTTCTGCTGCTTCGTCAGAGCAGTTGGACAAAGAAATTGAAGTGTATAAGATCCCTTCAACCCCAGTCATTTCCTCACCTATGCCTCAATTTACTGCTGAAGAGGCAGGTGTTGAAGAAATTAAAGATGAGGATGTGGACATTGGGTGAACCACTCATGTGCTCAATGATGAATTTTGGGACAGTCAACATCCAAACTCTCCAATGTTCACTCCACTCCAAGCTATTCCTCAGTCCCCTGCCGCCACTGAAGTGCAAATGGGATCTGAAGAACCTCATGCAACCCCAAGTGTTCATGAAGAAATTCCAGCCACTAGTGCTGAAGAAATTGTCAATGAAGAATTGACAACCCAGGCTGAAGCTGCTGAAGAGCCTGAAATTCCTCAGCCTGAGGAACCTGAGATTGCGATTCCTGAAGTGGTGCTGCAATTGACTGACACTCCTCAGCCCAAGCCAAAGGATCCCTTCTCCAAGAAGCAAAGATTCAAGGCTGACGATTTCTTCAGTGAGCACGTATTCTTCACTGAATTCAACCCATATGACAATGCTCGTCTCAGAAGGAAGCGTTTCTGGACTGCCAGCCAGGCCAACTTCTATTCCTCAATGCTCCTCAACAAGGACAAAGTCTTCGATCATGAGAATATTCCTCATGTGGACATGGAATCCATGCCTTGCTTCTCTCAAGTCCTCAGCATGATTCATGACGCTGGCTTGCTCAATTTCTGCTCTGACATAGTTGATTGGAATGAAGAGCTTATTCTTAAGTTCTACACAACTTTGCATATCACAGGCGATGCTGCTGACGTCAACTCATGGGTGTTGGACTGGATGACTGAAAACACTCATTACAAGGCACCAACCTCTGAATTGCTTCGTGCCTTACCAATTAGTCCTCCACCTAACGGTGCTCATTGTCTGTATGATGAGCCTGAACTCACTGATCACTATATGCAAGTGCTCATGAAGCCGCTGAAGCCAGGACAAGCTCCAAGGACCAAATTCCTCGTGAAGGAATTACTCTATGTGCCCAGAACCATCTACCGCATTCTGACGAAGACCATGAGTCCCATCAAAGGCCATGACTCATCCGATGAAGAAATTATCGGAATGATGAAGAATATGCTTTTCAACATCATGCATGGCATCCCCATAAATTATCACAATTTCTTCATGAGGACTCTGGCAAATGTTGCACTTTCACCATTTGAGCTGAAGCCTTACGCGTCGTGGATCATGAGATTCCTCAGAACAAGGTCTTCACTCAACTACAAGGCTGATTTTCAGAATCACCTCAGCTACTTGCCCCCCATTGAAGTCCTCAAGCGGACAATTTCCTCATCTGATGAGAAGGGCAAGTCACCAGCCGTTATCGATGAAGGCATTCGTCCATTGGATGGTCAGTTCCGCAAAGCTGTATCTTACTCCACCAATGATGACTCTGCCACTCATGATACTGCTGCCAATGCTACCAAGACAAGTCCTCAAGCTACTGCTCCTCGTGTGCTCACTGATTGTGAACTGCCGATAAGTCTTCACCAGAAGGTGGATCGAAACCACAAGTGGGTTAAGCGTCAGTTTGGCTCTATTCTTCACAACATGACTTCTACACATAATGCAGTGAAGAAAAACCACTACTACCTCCATGAAGTGTTTGATCGCACCTTGGCTATTATGTCACATCTATATGGTGAAGAAGATCTGAAGCAAATGGGCTTCAAGGAAGGCTTTGACTGGTCTGCGCCTCCTCCGAAGAGATACAAGAAGGTCAAGGTTCCTTCTTTGGTGGCCAGCTCATATTCTTCATCACGTGCCACGGACGAGCATGAAGACTTGGACGACACTGCAGCAGGCCCTACAACGACTCAAGACCCTGACAACACTGGCGCTCCTCCATCATCATGATATTCCTCAGGGGCGTTAGTCCTCAGTTTCAACCCTTTTGGTCATTCGATGACAAAGGGGTAGAAATTTTGAGTTAGTCTTCAAGCGGGTCTATCTTATATGGGCGTTTTTTTTTGCTAAGTTACAACTCTCGTTCTTCTGATGACTTTTGCTGGATCGAGTTGTAATCTTAAACTCTATGGTGGCCTGATACTTTTGCTTGTTCTTCTGCATTCCTATTCCTCATTATTGTAAATGCACGCATGCTAAATTACATCAGTCACCATATTTCATCATGCATTTCAAATTCTTCATATTATATATCAAATGCGTGTATGAATTACAAGATATAGGGGGAGATCTCCATGATTATATTTGAGGGAGTCCCGGACTAGGGGGTGTCCGGATAGCCGAACTATCATGGTCGGCCGGACTCCAAGACTATGAAGATACAAGATTGAAGACTTTGTCCCGCATCCGGATGGGACTTTCCTTGGCGTAGAAGGCAAGCTTGGCGATACGGATATGTAGATCTCCTACCATTGTAACTGACTTTGTGTAACCCTAGCCCTCTCCGGTGTCTATATAAACCGGATGGTTGTAGTCCATAGGACGAACAACAATCATACCATAGGCTAGCTTCTAGGGTTTAGCCTCCTTGATCTCGTGGTAGATCCACTCTTGTAACACACATCATCAATATTAATTAAGCAGGACGTAGGGTTTTACCTCCATCAAGAGGGCCCGAACCTGGGTAAAACATCGTGTCCCTCGTCTCCTGTTACCATCCGCCTAGACACACAGTTCGGGACCCCCTACCCGAGATCCGCCGGTTTTGACACCGACATTGGTGCTTTCATTGAGAGTTCCTCTGTGCCGTCACCATCAGGAAGGATGCCCTTTCCCGTCTTTAAAGACGGCACCGTCATCAAGGGAGCTTTGGCCGCTGGCCAAACTATCCGGCTAGGTGGTTTTCTTATGACCGTCTGTTCGGCCGCCGCTCCGACAATGACCTCTCAGGTCATTAAAGCGATCTTCACGTCAGCTCGGAATTCGCCGAGCAGCTAGATCCGATTGAGCTCTCCTCCGTAAATGAGATCTCGGATCGCATCGCCGCCCTGGGAGTCGCTACCGACTACAATCAGATTGGGCTTAAAACCGATCTGAGAGAAATTAACTCTCCCCAGGTTACCCACCATGTTGTTGTGGTAGAGGAACAATGCGGCGACTCTTCTTCTATGTTAAAAACCAACTATGTCCGAATTCCCGATCCCTCCATGCCGGATTTCCGTGGAGGGACGGACGCTAATCAAATACTGAACTTAAAGTCAGGCATCGGACCAGATTTGTTGGAAAGCGTCCAGCAAACCAAGCTTCCGAATCCGGAAGCTTCTTGGCCTTTGAGCCTCAGATCGGGCGGGGTTCCGAACTTGATTCCACCCACCCACCCAAACACAAGCGATCTATCTCAAATACGGCAAGAGCCCGGTGAAACAGTACATCATTACTGGGCTAGATTCCTCCTGGTTATGAACAGGATAAAGGACTGCCGTGAAGAAAGCGCGATTTCAATCTTCTGCAACAATTGCACGGACAAGGGAATCATAAACGCCATCAGTCGTCGCGAATGACACGCTTCGCCGACCTAGCGACCATTGTACAAAAATACTGCACGATGGAGAGTGCCTGGAAAACCGAAACTAGGTTTTGGGACAATCCGGCCCTGAATACAACCCCAGTCCGAAATAAAAGGGTGCTTCATACTCAAGCACCTGGGTTAAAAACGAAAAAGCAAAAAGCCCCTAAAGGGTACGGAACCGTACTGGAGGGATGGCTCAACGGACCCTGCAAAATCCACAGTATGGAGGGCGCCACTCCAACACATAGCCTTCGATCATGTTGGATACTATGGCAGGTGGCCAAAAGTGGCGTAGGCTTTTTAGCCCCGGGCAACCAACCCAGCAGTACCAGTACGGTATTAACAGTCTTCGAGACTTTCGCATCAAATAACATGCGGAAACGAACAATCCGCAGCCTCGCCGAAGTCTACCAAGTAGCAACAACAAATCCATGGAGCGACACGGCTATCACCTTCAATGCCAGCGACGAAGCTAAATTCCGAACAGCTAGAGCACCAGCCGCATTGGTCCTCAGTCCGATAGTGGACGGTTTCCGTCTTACTAAGGTACTCATGGATGGCGGCAGCGGATTAAACCTCATCTATGAGGAAACCCTTCAAAAAATGGAAATTGACTGGAGCCGCATTGAGCGAAGCAGCACAACCTTCAGAGGAATAATCCCTAGTCGAGAAGTACGCTGCACAGGAAAAATCACACTAGATGTAGTGTTCGGCTCACCGGACAATTACAGGTCCGAAGAGGTCACGTTCCAAGTGGCCCCATTCGGCAGCGGATATCACACTTTGTTAGGGCGAGAGGCATTCACAATCTTCCAAGCTATACCCCATTACGGGTACATGAAGCTCAAAATGCCCGGACCCAATGGAATAATCACTCTCGCCAGTGATCCAGATACAGCACTCCGCGCTGAAAATAAGACAGCCGCATTAGCCCTAGAGGCATTGTCCGAAGCCCTAGCGGCTGAGGAACTAACTGCGCTGCGCTCCACGGTGGACATGGATGATGTGATACTCGATAAGAGGTCCAAGTCCACCTCTTTTAAACCAGCAGACGAAATAGTCAAATTTCAGGTCCATCCAACGGACCCCACAAAGACGGCCTCCATTGGGGCACAATTAAGTCCTGATGTCGAAGCCGCACTACGAGAATTCCTTCGAGAAAATTGGGACATTTTTGCCTGGCGCCCTTCAGACATGCCAGGAATCCCACGTAGGCTGGCAGAGCACAGCCTAAATATCCTAAAAGGATTCAAGCCAGTCAAACAAGCTCTTCGGCGATTTTCCGAACCCAAAAGACAGGCAATGGGAGAGGAGCTAGCCAAACTCTTAGAAGCCGGATTCATCAGAGATATAAAACATCCAGACTGGCTAGCCAATCTAGTAATGGTACCAAAAAGGACAAATCTTGGCGCCTCTGCGTCGATTTTAAAGACCTTAACAAGGCCTGTCCAAAGGACCCTTTCCCTCTCCCTCGCATCGACCAAATCATCGATGCTACCGCAGGGCACGATTCATTGTGCTTCCTCGACGCATACCCGGATACCATAAAATCAAGATGGCGGAGAAAGACCAGGCTGCAACGGCATTCATTACTCCATATGGGCCATTCTGCTTCAACACAATGCCCTTCGGACTCAAAAACGCCGGCACAACATATCAGCGCATGATTCAAACATGTCTGGCTACCCAGATAGGCAAAACAGTAGAGGCATACATAGACGATGTGGTCGTCAAGACCAAACACGTCGAAACTCTAGTACAAGACTTGAGGATGACATTCGACAACCTCCGAGCATATGACATTAAGCTCAATCCGGAAAAATGCGTCTTCGGAGTACCAGCCGGAAAGCTCTTGGGCTTCATTGTATCCAGTAGAGGAATTGAAGCAAACCCGACCAAGATCCGAGCTCTGTCACAATTGGATATCCCAAAAGACCTCAAGCAAATACAAAAACTAACCGGATGCGTAGCGGCCTTAAGTCGCTTCATCTCCCATTTGGGAGAAAAGGCTCTGCCCCTCTACCGCCTCCTCTGGCGCACCGAACATTTCGAATGGACGGATGCTGCCACAGCCGGACTCGAAGAAATAAAGGCCATACTGGCAACAAATCCGGTCCTGGCCGCGCCCAACCTGGGCAAACCTATGCTATTATATATCGCAGCAACACATCAAGTTGTCAGCGCGGTACTCGTCGTCGAACGAGAAACAGAAGGGCACAGATTCCCTCTTCAAAAACCAGTGTACTACGTATCCACTGTTCTAACTCCATGCAAGTCCCGGTACCCACATTATCAAAAGATAGCGTATGCGGTGTTCATGGCATCCTGGAAGCTGCGACACTACTTTCAAGAGTGCTCCATAACGGTGGCCTCCGAAGCACCTCTCAACGATATTATAAACAATCGCGACGCAACGGGCAGGATTGCAAAATGGGCTATCGAGCTCTTACCATTTGACATAACCTACAAACAACAACGAGCTATAAAGTCGCAGGTTCTGGCTGACTTCGTCGCTGAATGGACCGAAGCTGAACTCCCTAAAGAGTACGGCGCGTACTCCAACTGGATCATGCATTTCGACGGATCCAAAATGTTGGCTGGCTTGGGGGCTAGCGTCGTCTTGACGTCCCCAGCTGAAGACACAATCCAATATGTACTTCAAATAATGTACATGGACTCCAACAACGCAGCCGAATACGAGGCCCTTCTACATGGCCTCCGGATGGCAATCTCCATGGGCATTCAACGCCTAGAGGTGCGCGGGGATTCAAACCTCGCAATATCCCAATTAAATGGAGACTTTGACGCCAAAGATCCAAAAATGGCAGCTTACCGCAACGCCGTCCTAAAAATGTTAGCTCGGTTCGAAGGACTCGAATTCCACCATGTAGCCCGGGATAATAACCAGGCAGCAGACGTGTTAGCACGCATCAGCGCGAAACGAGACGCCGTCCCTCCAAACATCTTCCTGGAACGGCTCTTTAAGCCATCCGTATTATGGGAAGAGGAGTCTGTAAATAACAATTTGAAGCCAGCTGCATCACCTAACTCAGACCATTCTGACACAATCGGCGGCTCAGCCAATGAAATAACACCTTCAGCCCACAAAATAATGGCAGTAATTGCCCCGTGGACAGAATCGTTCCTAGCCTACTTAATCCGGCAGGAACTTCCCGAAGACCAAAATGAGGCCCGCTGCATAGTTCGGCGATCTAAAGCCTACAAGGTTCATGAGGGAGAACTTTATAAGAAAAGCACAACCGAAGTCCTTCAAAGGTGTATCTCCGAAGAGGAAGGGCGAAATCTCCTGGCTGAAATTCACGCCGGACTCGGCGGGCACCATGCTGCAGCCCAGGCCCTTGTAGGCAAGGCCTTCCGCACAGGATTTTATTGGCCAACAGCCCAGGCAGATGCTCAGGACTTAGTCCAACGATGCGTCGGTTGCCAGCTCTTTGCCAATCAGAGGCACATGCCACCCACCGCCCTCAAAACTATACCCATCACCTGGCTGTTCGCGGTCTGGGGGCTTGACATGGTTGGACCCCTTAAAGGGGGAACCCACAAGCACAAATACTTATTGGTCATGGTGGACAAATTCACCAAATGGAACTTCATATCCGGGGTAGTACACCGTTTCGGCGTCCCCCACAGCATCATCACTGATAACGGCACGAATTTCACGGCCGACAAGGTTAAACTCTGGTGCAAAAACATGGGCATCAAGCTCAATTACGCTTCAGTCTATCACCCCCAAACTAACGGTCAAGTTGAGCGAGCAAATGGTCTAATCATGAGCGGCATCAAACCCAGACTAGTGCGGTCCCTCAAGGAATCTAACACACACTGGGTAGAGGAGCTCGACTCCGTACTCTGGGGGCTGCGGACCACGCCAAACCGAACTACTGGATTCACACCATTTTTCATGGTATACGGCGCAGAGGCAGTTCTGCCCTGCGATATAATTCATGACTCACCTCGTGTGCGCATGTACGAAGAAAGAGAAGCCGAGTTGGATCGGCAGGACAGTTTGGACGCCTTAGAGGAGGAGCGGGACGTGGCAAAGGCTCGTTCCGCATTTTATCAGCAGCAGGCTCGAAGATATCAAAGCAGAGAAGTACGGGCCAAAACTTACAATGTTGGCGAACTTGTTCTACGCCTGCCGGACAAGAAAAAGGACAAACTTAAGCCCAAGTGGGAAGGTCCCTTCATCATCGACCAAGTCCTGACCGGCGGAGCATACCGTCTACGTAACGCATCTGACAACTGACTCGAGCCGAACCCATGGAACGCAGCCCGTCTCCGAAGATTCTACGCCTAACGCCGGACTCAGAGTTCGTCTCACTCCCCCGTCCACCTTTTTATATTTTTTACTGTCTCTTGTCCCCCTCCTTCTTCTCACTTTTTTTCAATACCTTTTATAGGCTGATTTGCGCTTTATTCGCACACACTTGATGTGCTCCTACCACTCATTATACCTGGGGGCTTCTTTAACAGAAGCTTATTCATACGGGCTTCATGCCCAATACATGTGTCATACTTCCGCATGTACCTTTTATTCACCATTATATGCATCGATATGACTTAAGTTTTGGCCAAGCTGGGTTGCCTGGCTCTTGTGCTTACCCCTACGTTCCTGATTGTTCGGCTAGGAGGTAAAGGGAGCACCTCTGCAATTGTTACTGCCGGGTCAGCCGGATGTGTACCTCAGACTGGGTGAAGCCGAAAGCTAGCGTTCTTAAGAGAATATTCGGTCTGTGACTTGAAAGATGATTTATTACTTATTTATCTGCCCCCAGATGCTTTTTCTGCTATTTTCGCAGTCCGGCATTGCACTTTAGGGCATGCCTCCCAGGGAAAGGAACCCTTAACGGAACTATTCTCCCTGGAAGATGTTTCTTACTAACCATGTAATATAACATAGCTAGTTGGGCACTTGTCTGATAAAGCAATTATGACCCCGACGCCTTGTCTCCATGCATGCCCCGGTTCTTTTATAACCGTAAGGGTATTCGGACACACTCCGGACTGTTGGGTCCCGAGGTTGAAGCGAAACGGTCCGCAACGACAAACGATCTACAATCCGGCTAGAAGGCATTCTACATGTCATTTTAAAAAAATTACATCGTCAAACTGACTGATTGTACTCCTCTTCAATCCCATCTAACAGGCTGTCTAATTTACAGTCCTGTTGGGAATATTTCGCGGCCAG
Source organism: Triticum dicoccoides (assembly GCF_002162155.2). Lineage (NCBI taxonomy): Eukaryota > Viridiplantae > Streptophyta > Magnoliopsida > Poales > Poaceae > Triticum > Triticum dicoccoides. Next base: position 397,558,606 of record NC_041383.1, on the reverse strand, counting down.
CTCTACTTGGCCGTACATCAAGCTCACAGGGATCTCCTTCCCATCAGGCCCCGCAGGTCCGACCTCGGCCATGTGGTTTGGGTCAGCCTTCGGGTACCGCGTCTTCACCATGGCCCAGGCCTCCTTGGCGCCTTGACGGCAGGCCGATATCTTCCACAAATGGAGGCGTCGCCGTGCTCCCTGAAGCTTCTCAGCAAGCCCTCCAAGGCCCTCGGGTAGGGAGACGGAAGGCCATAAGGCCTGAACGACGCCACTCATCGCCTGCCGAACACGTTCGAGCAGTTGCACCAGCTCGAGAAGTTGGTCACCCGTTGAACCAGGCATTTCCTCCGCAGGGCGACCTATGAGCACACCTAAAGACACATTTTTTTCAATCGACTTCCTCGCCAAATTCTTCTTTTCAAAGGAATTTGCTCAAGCACTTACTATAAATGCCGCGATGAAGCCGCTGATTCTCCTTCACGGAGCCAGACAGCTGGGCCCGAACATCTTTCAGCTCTTCTCCTAGCTGGATGTGGGCATCCTTGAGCTTGTTCCTCTCCTGTTGCACCTTCATCAGCACCCTCTCGCCGTCCTTTAGCTGACACAGTAACTATTGCTTGTCCGGATCTAGTCCGGCGCCCTCTGCAATATTATTGTCAGATTCATGCCGCACTTTGTTAATTAATTATCTTTTCAAAGTACGTCTTACCAGCGGGGGTCTCTGTGGCTCCCCCTGTGGCGGCCAGTGCGGCCTCAAGTTGGGCCTTGCACTCTTGGAGCTCCTGGGACAGATGGGTATTCTTCTTCGTAAGATCCTGCATAATAATTGATCCTTAAATCAGTTATTTTAACTATTTTAAGTCTCGGGGGCTACTGGCATATATAACTATTAAAATTACTTACCCGTATGTCTTTCACATACTGCTCCGTGGCTCTGGTTAAACCATCTTGAGCGGCACGGAGGTGCGCGTTTCCCGCATCAAAGGCATTTAACACCTCCGGGGAGAAACACGCGTCACGAAGAACTGTCCGGCGACGCCTGTGATTCATGGCGCTCTCCACCTCAGATCGGGTGGCGGACAGCCTGTCGGCATCCTCCGTTCGAGGAGCGTCCAGCTCATGCCTTGTGTTAGCCTCCCCTTCCGGACCACGTGATGGAGCATGGCTGGTGGAGGCTTGATTGGCAACCTCTCCGGACACTGTCCGGCGAGCGCTCTTTCTGGAAAAGTTATGAGCATTAATATACCTCCTAGGGATCCTTCCCTTAAAAATAGCGGTGCTCCGTACCATTGCGGCGACATTTCGGTTCGCGTCGCACTCCTCTTCCGCCTGCTGGGCCGGACTGACCCTTGTTGGTCAGCCGCCGCGGGTTCGGCTTCCCGCCTTAAAGGCACCTCCTGCGATGCACCATCAGCATGGGATGGTCAGAATTGAGCACGGATCAAATGATGGTGTCAAGACCTCGGTGTAGTCACCTGGGAGGCCGGAAACAAACCGGGGTAGTCAGCCGTAATGGCGACTAGGGCATTGTCCATGCTAAGTTGGTGGAACACCCCGTCAATCAGCTCCACCTTTATGTCCAGATCCTCTTCGGAGGTTGGATCAAGGGATCGTTCCGGGTCCTCGGGCTGTGGAGTTAGGCTTCGTATGCCCTCCACGTCCCGGCGCAGCTCCTGCGTCGAAATCACAGAGTAAGATACTTGACTTTGAAAGTATGGATCGGGTAGAAGAACATCCGCTTACCCAGCTCCGAGGGTTATTCATAGAGAATCCATTCAACAGATTCGTGCGGAGGAAGTCCTCCTCCTCTCCCTTGTACAAGCCGGACAGGATCTTTGCCAGATCGGCTGCCGAGCCTGGCCCTTTGCGGCCATGACGGGTGGCGTCATCTTCCCCGTTGAAATCCCACATAGGGTGGCCCCTATATTGGACTGGCTGCACCCCTCGCATAATGCACGTAGCAATGACTCCAATCATGGTCAATCCAGAGTGGGCCAGTAACCTAATCCGGCCCATCAGATAATGGACGCTCCTATCATCTTCCCATTGAGGGCTCCGCGGGCGCCAACTCAGGCGTTTCTTCAAGGGAGCATTGCTGAACTCCGGGAGGCCGATCCGAACTGGATCCGGCAGAGGGGCGTCCTCCATGTAGAACCATTCCGAAGGCCAGTCTTCAGACACCTTCTTCGGGGTGCCGGATAGATATCCGGTCCCGGCGATGCGCCATATTTCGGCTCCGCCCACTTGATATATCGACCCCTCGTGAGAACGGGGTACGAGGCAAAACAATCTCTTCCACAGTGCAAAATGGGGCTCGATGCCCAAAAACAACTCGCAAAGAGCTACGAAGCCCGCGATGTGCAAAATGGAGGCAGGTGTGAGGTGGTGAAGCTGGAGTCCGTAGAACTCCAGGAGCCCCCGGAGAAACGGATGTATGGGAAATCCGAGTCCCCTTATTAGATAAGGGACAAAGCATACCCGCTCTCCTTTGGAAGGGTTGGGGACGCTCTCCGCCTGCTTTCCACCCTTAAAGGTGGCCAGTCCGGCTCGAACCGGGACCATGAAAGCTGGAGGAAGATATCCCTCGGTTTGGAGTGCCACTAGCTCGCTGTGTGGAACTGAGCATCTCCCCAAATCTCCTGGCTTAGGGCTGGGAGCGCGAGAGGAGGAGCCGCGTCGACTATCCATGATAGAATGGATTTTTGTCAGAGGCGCTTCGATGAGAACTTGCGGATGGAGGATGGTGTGAGCTGGATCTAGATCCTCGCCTCTGTTATAGGCGACTCGTTTGCACGGCTAGGGGGTAAAATGTAAAAATACCCCAGCCTTTCGCATTCATATGACACATGGAAGAAGGCCATTATTGGGCGTAGAAGCCAAGGAGCGCAACATTTATAAGGAAGCCGGACACTATTCGACAAGAACATGAAGTTTGAAGGAGAACCCGCCTTGCAGCGCCAAAGACAATATACGCGCCGGACTCGTCGTCGCTGAAGCCCGGTTCGGGGGCTACTGAGGGAGTCCCGGACTAGGGGGTGTCCGGATAGCTGAACTATCATGGTCGGCCGGACTCCAAGACTATGAAGATACAAGATTGAAGACTTCGTCCTGCGTCCGGATGGGACTTTCCTTGGCGTGGAAGGCAAGCTTGGCGATACGGATATGTAGATCTCCTACCATTGTAACTGACTTTGTGTAACCCTAGCCCTCTCCGGTGTCTATATAAACCAGATGGCTGTAGTCCATAGGACGAACAACAATCATACCATAGGCTAGCTTCTAGGGTTTAGCCTCCTTGATCTCGTGGTAGATCCACTCTTGTAACACACATCATCAATATTAATCAAGCAGGACGTAGGGTTTTACCTCCATCAAGAGGGCCCGAACCTGGGTAAAACATCGTGTCCCTCGTCTCCTGTTACCATCCGCCTAGACGCACAGTTCGGGACCCCCTAGCCGAGATCCGCCGGTTTTGACACCGACAATATTCTTCAAGTGTGCATTGCTTCAAAAGCAAATTCCTCACTATGCACATCTTCAGGGGGAGTTCTTCTATATCTTGCAATCAAATTCCTCAATATCAGTATTTACACTTCATATGTTTATTCCCGTTGAAAACTTAACCTATATTGTCATCAATCACCAAAAAGGGGGAGATTGTAAGTGCATCTAGTGCCCCTTAGTGATTTTGGTGTATTGAAGACTTATAGGTTAAGGGACTGATGCGTTCATGGGTGTACATAGGTATATAAGTCTATGAGGAGTTTGATATTTACAGAGAAAGTCGACCCCTAAAAATGAAGTTCTTCAACTGAAGACTTTGGATTTCTGAAGACTTTTTGAAGACTTTGGAAGTGAAGAAATTGGTGTGACCTTGAAGACTAGGCAATCATTCGAGGAACATGAAGCGTGAAGACTTTTGTTTTCGTAGTTTCATTTTCTCTTTCTTGAGTCATAGGAAACACCGTACTGTTAAAGGGGGTCGAGGAAATACTAAGGAAAAATTTCCATGTGATGCTCAACTCAAAATCCTACACCTACCAATCCCTTCGAGTGAAGCCATTGGAAATCTCATACAGTTCAGTCATATTCTTCAGTGACAGAGACGAAGTTCTTCTGGTCTCTGAGGAATTTGTTCTGATTGAGGAGTTAGGAACTCACCAGTGTGAATTGCCTACACAGTGAGGAACATGATAGCCCTGAGGATTTTGATAGTTAAAATTCCGACCGTTGCTGTGCTACGTGCCAGCGGTTCCAAAATATCTACCCACCTAACGGTCATATCAGACAAGGGCATTTATGTCTTATCATGACGGGCTGCTCCCTAGGCTATAAATAGCCGCCCCTTCAACCACTAGCTGGTTGCCTGCTCCGAGAGAAACTGACACTTGTCATTTGAGAGCATCCCATCCTCCGAGGACTTTGAGCGAAATCATCAAGTGAGGAAAACCCCAAACCCCAACCTACAAACCCCAAAGTGATTGAGCATCATTGAAGAGATTGATCCTGCGTGGATCCGATGCTTGTTTCCTTTGAAGACTGTGCTTCTTCCAGCCGGTTAGGCGTCAAGGTCTAGAGCATCCAAGAGGTATTGTGGATCGCCGAGTGACCGAGTTTGTGAAGGTTCGGAAGTCACCTGAAGACTTACCACGAGTGATTGGGCGAGGTCTGTGTGACCTTCGCTCAAGGAGAGGACTGTGTGTCCGGGACTGGGTGTCCTCGAGTTTAAATACTCAGCCGCTCCAACCAGATGTACAACTGAGACAGCAGTTGGAACTGGTCTACCAAATCATTGTCTTCACCGAGCTAACTGGTTCTATCTCCTCAACTCTTTCATTTCCTCATGTATGTTGTTGTGTGCTTGTTCATATCTGTCTGAAGACATTGACTGAAGACTTTCTCAATTTCCTCAGTTCTATTTCTTCACTCTGTCCGTCTTCTTCCTTGTGTTATCCTATGTTTATGCTTTCTGTACTCTGTGCTTGTCTTCATTTCATCATGATGACTGTGCTTGTGTTCTGTTATGTTCCTTTCTGAGTACTTATTCCGCTGCAAGTAGTTCTTCATTTAGGAATTTCCTCACAAGCAAATTCATCAGTGAAGAATTCATAAAAATCGCCTATTCACCCCCCCTCCAGTCGATATAACGCACTATCAACAGACAAAGGGAACTTCATATGTTGTCATAAAGGTTCGACCGATAAAGATCTTCATAGAATATGTAGGAACCAATATGGGCATCCAGGCCCCGCTATTCGTTACTGGCCGGAGAAGCGTCTCGGTCATGTCTACATCATTCTTGAACCCGTAGGGTCGCACACTTAACGTTCGTTGACGATATAATACTATATGAGTTATGTATGTTGGTGATTGAATGTTGTTTGGAGTCCCGAATGAGATCACGGACATGACGAGGATCTCCGGAATGGTCTAGAGGTAAAAATTAATATATAGGATGGTAGTATTTGGTCTCCGGAAGAGGTTCGGAATGCATTGGATAATTATCTGATCACCGGAAGGGGTTCCGAAGACCACGAGGTGTTGTTGGGCCTAACAGGCCAAAAGGAGGGAGCACACCAGCCAACAAGGGGGCTGGTGCGCCCACCTCTTGGCCGCTGACCCTTAGGAAAGGAAAGAGGAGGGGCTGGCCCCCTCCCGCCTTTCTCCACGCAAGGGAGAACGAAGGGGAGGCACCATAAGGCACCCGACCCCCTTTCCTCCCCCCACACGCCAAGAAGGAAAGGGGGGCGCCTATGGCAGGCACCCTAGGGTGGCCGCCAGCCCCCTTGGGGTGCGCCTAGGGTCGGCTCCCCTCCCCCTCCACCTATATATATGAGAGGAGGGGAGGGGGCGCCACACACCATGAATCCCCAAGCCGTGTGTCAGCGCCCCCTCCCCCTCTAATTCGTCCTCCACTCTAAACCGTTCTGCTTGGTGAAGCCCTATGAAAAAGTTTCACCACTACCATCACCACACCGTCGTGCTGCCGGAACTCATCTACTACTTCGCCTCCGTTGCTGGATCGAGAAGACGAGGATGTCATCGAGCTGAACGTGTGCTGAACACAGAGGTACCGTACGTTCGGTGCTTGATCGGGACGGATCGTGAAGGTGTACGATTACATTAACCGCGTTGATAAACGCTTCCGCTTAGCGATCTAAAAGGGTATGTAGATGCTCTCCTCCTTTCGTAGCTATGCATCTCCACGGATAGATCTTGCGTGTGCGTAGATTTTTTTTTGTTTTCCATGCAATGTTCCCCAACAAATTAGTCATCCAGTTCTTTTCTAGGATTCCAGCCTGTGATTGTTGTATGAGTTGTGTGCTAAAATATTTGTAACGCCCCCCTAGATTGAAACTGCATGCTGAATTGCGAACACTGGGTATTTCAAATAGTTTCACATCTAATGTGAACATGAAAGCGAGTTGCAAATCTCATAAAGTGTTTAATATTGTAATTTAAAAGCAAGTTGCAAATATAGTGCTTGATATTACATTTTAAAAAGTGAGTTGCAAATCTCATAAAGTGTTTAATATTGTAATTTAAAAGCAAGTTGCAATATAGTGTTTGATACTACATTTTAAAAAGTGAGTTTCCAACTACAAATATAAGGATGATCTCAAGGTACAAGCATACGACAATGATGCGGAGGGCACGCGCAAACGACGCCTCCTACAGGGAGGACGCAGAGGGGCGGCGGGCGCGGAGGCGACGAGTATGGTTGTGGACGATACGGGAAGGCCGAGCGCGGAGGTGACAGGGATGGCGGCGGATGTGACTAGGATGGTTGTCGAGAAGATGGGAAGTCCGGGCGCAGGTGACGGGGATGGCGCCGGACGGGACAAGGCAGCATCATAGGGGACCTGACGTCAACAGATCTGACGGTGTCAGGTCAGGCTTGCCAGCTGGCAGCGCGAACCCTAGCTCGGTTCGAGTGCTTGTGGCTAAGGACAAACGAGAGTAGGGGCGGACGTGAGCCTTCTCGCTGGATAGGCTCATTTTGGGCCTCGTTCGCTCTGCCCCGAGTGCCATTTCGGTCGTAATTATGATGTTCAATAGAGGTAGTCATTAAAAATGAATCTTTTTTTAAGGGGCTCGCAGGAATCGCCATAATTGCCAAGTTTTGACGACTCTGAAATGCACTGCAATTTTGGATGATTCTACACAATTCCTGAAAAATAAATAAGTTTTTTTGACAATTTTGATTTTCCAGACCATGATTCTTCATAATTGAGTCAAAAAGAATTGTCCCTTAATGTTTAATGTGATAACTTGATCCTTCTGATCTACGACTTTCTTCATCAGTGATGGTTGCTGCCCTGGTGCGCTGGTCCTATTGGACCTTAGTACGAGGATTTCCCGACTGTCTAGTACAACAAGGTTTTCCCGGCTCTGGTGAGGGAGGGGCGATGACAGCAGCGCCCCTTCGGCTCACTCTAGTGATTGTAATCGTTGCTAGATGGTCCAAGAACATAATTGTACTTTTTATTGCCCGTTGTTGTTCTTTACGCTGCCAAAGACTAATAGATTGTAAGTTTCTTGAAAAAAATGTGATAGCTTGGAAGAGGACCCATATGTGATGGCTTGGAAGACGGATCAGGATTGATATCACAGGACCAATGTACTGGTGTGCCCTGATCCGCTGTAGGCGCCAAGCGGCAGATTGCGAAATATTCTGGTTGGCGGCAATGCTTGAATTTGCTTCCCGCCAGACGGTGTTAAAATCATGCGCCAACTTATTCCTCGCGCTTGGCCCGCGCACTTCTCGAGACAACTTCCCCTCCCACACCGCCACCGCCGCCCTCTGCAAGCTGCGTGCGTGACCCTCCCATTCCGGTCGCCGTTCTCTTAGCCACTAGCCCGCTTAAAACCTAACCCTAGCGCACCAAACGAAGCAAGCAACCACCCATGGACACGCCCGTGCCGAAACGGCCTCGCCTCGTGCTGGCACCGGCGCCTCGGACAATCGCCGACATGGCCCCGGAGATCCTCCTCCGCCTCCCTCCACACGACCCTGCGCGCCTTGTGCGCGCCTCCCTCGTCTGCTGGCGCTGGCGCCGCCTCCTCACCGACCCGGCGTACCTCCGCCGCTACCGTGCATTCCATCGAACACCTCCCATGCTCGGCTTCATCCTCAACCTGAAGCAGCACTACCAAGGCATGGCCCAGCTCGTCCCCACCTCCTCTTTCTGCACCGTCGCCTCCAACCGCCCCGGCCTGAATGTGCTGGACGCCCGCCACGGCCGCGTGCTCCTCCACACCGCTCAGGGCCAGCTCCTCGTCGTCTGGGACCCCGTCACAGGTGAAGAGTGCAAGATCCCTCGCATGCCGGCCGACGCGCTCGGCTTCAACGCGGCCGTGCTCTGCGTTGCGATCGGCTGCGACCACCTCGACAGTCATGGTGGACCCTTTTGTGTCACCTTCATGGGATGCGGCAAACGCAGCATCACGTTCGCTTGCACCTACTTGTTGGAGGCCGGTGCCTAGAGCCAACGAATTGAGATCGAGCAGCCGACGTTTGTTGACGGGCGACCGAGCGTCCTTGTGGGGAACACACTCTACTTCACCTGCGATCCATACCTCGATTTCAAAATGTTGGGGTACGACATCGTCAGGCAGGAGCTGTCGGTGATCTGGCCACCGTCCCAGCACGAGTACTACTCTTGCACTGTCCTTGTGAAAGCGGAGCATGGCAAGCTGGGGTTCGCCGGCGTGCGGAATGGCACGCTCTACCTCTGGTCGATGAAGGACGGCGCCGACGGGAATGTGGAATGGGTGCAGCGCAGAGTTATCCAGCACAAGACGATGGTCCGCACTCGTGGCCTGTCGATGCCACCTGAGGCCGTTGGCTTCGCGGACGGCCACAGACTCATTTTCGTGAGGACAGGCAACACGGTGTTCTCCATGGAGCTCAAGTCAGGCCATGTCCGTAAGGTATACACCTGCAGGTCAAGAAACTACGACGTCATCGTTGTTCCCTACATGAGCTTCTTGTCACGCCCCTCTTACTCAATTCAAGCTTCCATGGCGGATTACAGCGAATTTGGCTAGGGTTTATGGGGAAGAGAAGGGGATCGGGAGGAAGGAGGAAGATACAGGGGAAGGGAAACAGGGAGAAGGTTCGACCAGCTACAATTCCGTGCCTCTCTACTCGGACCCGGGTCCATTTAACCCTTCGCTACATCTCCCAAGTCGACGGGTCGTAGAGCCTGTTGGGCCGCTTGCTCCTCTTGGGCCGTCCGGTGGCGCTGGTGGGCTCTGGAGGGACTGCTGACGTAGTAGGGCCCGTGACATCCCCCCTTTCTTTAGACGCGGCTTGTCCCCGAGCCGCAGCACCTCGGAAACGGCTTCTGAGCTCGAAGAAATCCTCCCATGATGCCAGCGCTTCCGGCTGAGACGACCATTTGATCAACACTTGGGGGATCTTCGAGTTGCCCTTGGTAATCAGACGCCTGTCCAGCACCTTCTCCGGAAAGTCTGGCGGAGAATGAGGCAACGCTGACTCTGGTAAGGCAGACACCGTCTCGGTGCCTGGAGGCAGCGCCCCCCTGAGCAGAGACACGTGGAACACCGGGTGGACGCGGCTCCCTTCTGGCAACTGCAGGCGATACGGCACGTTCCCAATCCGAGCTGTCACCTGAAACGGGCCAAAAAACTTGAAGGATAATTTGTGGTTAGCCCGTGGCGCGACAGAGACCTGAACATATGGCTGCAACTTTACGAACACCCAATCGCCCACTGAAAAGGATCTCTCTGATCTTTTCTTGTTAGCCTGGTCCTTCATCCGTTGTCGGTATCTTTCCAGATGCTGGCGAAGTAAGGCTATCATGACTTCCCTCTCTTGTTGCCAACTTGCCAGATCTGTGGGGGCCAGCATAGAAGCATTTACAATGCCAAAATGGCGCGGAGGGTGACTGTAGAGTACCTCAAAAGGGGAAGCTTGCAATGCAGAGTGCGGTGCCGTATTGTACTAGAACTCCGCCAAATGCAACCACTGAAACCAACGGTGCGGGCAAGAGTGAACGAAACATCGGAGAAATGTCTCCATGCACTGGTTTACCCTTTCAGTGGTGCCGTCCGTCTGGGGGTGATAAGCTGAGGACATGCGCAGCTCTGTTCCTGCTTGCCTGAACAACTCCTTCCATAGATTGCTGGTGAAAACTCGATCTCTGTCTGACACCATTGTGTACGGCAACCCGTGTAGCTTGTAGACCTGGTTCATGAATGTCGTGGCCACTTGAATGGCCGAGAAGGGATGCGCCAGAGGGATGAAGTGAGCGTACCATGTCAGTTTTTCCACCACTACCATGATGCAGGAGTATCCTCGGGATAAAGGCAGCCTTCCACGAAATCAAGTGTGACGGTGTGCCAAGCATGTGGAGGAACTGGCAGTGGCTCCAATAACCCTGGGGTTCGCACCCGCTCTGTCTTGGCTTTCTTGCACGTACTGTAGTTGGATACGAACGTGACCACGTCTTGCCGCATCCCTGGCCACGCGAACAATCTCCTCAGGCGTTTGTGCGTTGCGTGAATCCCAGAGTAACCCCCTGTTGCGCTCGAATGGGTGGCTTGCAGAATCTTTTGGTGCATGGTAGAGTTCCCTCCTACCCATACTCGTCCTTTGTACATGATGACTCCATCTTTGACCCTGTAGTCAAACGAGGGATCGCCGTCCACACTTTGTTGCTGCAGAATTGCTTTGGCCTTGTCGTTGTTTTGGTATCCTTGCACCACCTCCTCTAACCACACCGGGGTAGCAACTGTGATAGCTATGATCTCAGCCTCCCGACGGGATAGGGTGTCAGCCGCCTTGTTCTCCACGCCTTTGCGGTACACCACTTTGTATTGCAGCCCCATTAGCTTAGTATAAGCCCGTCTTTGCCACGGAGTAACCAGCCGCTGATCATTGATATGAGCCAAAGCGCTTTGATCGGTGCGGATGATGAACTCTGAGCTTTGCAGGTAAGAGCGCCACTTTTTCCACTGCCATGAGGATAGCCATGAATTCCTTCTCATAAGTGGAAAGACCTCGGTTTCTGGGACCCAACGCCTTGCTGAGGAACGCCAGTGGGTGCCCCTCCTGCATGAGTACTACTCCCACTCCAAAATCTGAGGCATCTGTTTCGATCTCGAACGGCTTGTCGAAACGGGGCAATGCTAGGACAGGTGCTGTGATCAGTGCCTTTTTTAGGTGCTGAAAGGCCTCCTCGGCCTCCATAGACCAAACGAACACTGCTCCCTTTTTCAGCAAGTTAGTCAGAGGACGACTGATGAGTCCAAAGTGTCGGACGAATCGCCTGTAATAGCCTGCCAAACCAAGAAACCCTCTGACCTGTCAGACTCCAGTGGGGGTAGGCCATTCCCTCATGGTTGTGATGTTTTTCTCGTCTGTTGCAACTCCTTGGGCGCTGATCACATGACCCACGTAGGTCAGACTTGGCTGGGCAAAATGGCACTTGGACAGCTTCACCTTCAGCTGATGCTCCTCCAGTCGCTCGAACACTTGTCGAAGAAGACAGACGTGCTCCAATAAGGTGGCAGTGTGCACCAAGATGTCGTCGATGAACACGAGCACCCCATGGCAGATCAATCCTGCCAAGACAAAATTTATCACTCCTTGAAAAGTTCCCGGTGCCTCTGACAGTCCATATGGCATAACCTTGAATTCATAGTGGCCCAAGTGTGTTTTGAAAGCCGTTTTGAACTCATCCCCGGTGGCCATTCTGATTTGATGGTATCCGGCCCTCAGATCCAAACTGGTGAACCACTTTGAACCAGCTAATTCGTCCAAAAGCTCCTCCACAACCGGCATCGGGAACCTGTTTCTGACTGTAATAGCGTTGAGCTGGCGATAGTCAACACAGAACCTCCACGTCAGATCCTTCTTCTGCACCAGCAATACCGGCGAAGCGAACGGGCTGTAGCTGGGTTGGATAATGCCTTGTTGCAACATCTCTTTTATCTGCCTTTCTATTTCATCCTTCTTGGGAGGGTTGTAGCGGTAGGATTTGATGTTAACCGGCTGCGCTCCTGGTATCAATGGGATTTGGTGGTCAAATGGCCTGGATGGTGGCAGACCCTTTGGTGCCTCAAACAGGTCCTGGAACTTTTCGACTAATTCAGCAATTGGTGGGGGAACCTCTTGAGATCCTTTCTTCTGTGTTTCGTCCACTGTTTGCAGCTGAACCATTTGGTGTATGCCATTACAAGCCACCAGGAAGTGGAGCTGATCAAGAGGTGACACTCCTTGGTGTGAGGTTGAATTCCTTTCAGGGTTATCTTCTTCCCATGGTGCTCGAATGACATCAGCTTGTGACCCCAATGGACATCCATTGGGCTGTGTTGCTCGAGCCAATCCATTCGAACGATCATATCATAACAGCCCAGAGGTAAAACCTTCAGATCAGTGCAGAATTTGTGCCCTTGAACTGTCCACTTGCACTGCTGAATCACCTTATCGCACAACAGATGCCCTCCATCTGCAATTTTGACCTTCAGGGCACTCGTGGTTTTGCAAACTCCCTGTAAGTTGGCCGCTAGATCAGTGCTGATGAAGCTGTGAGAGCTGCCGGAGTCGATCAGCATTAACACTTGTTGTTGCTGAATTTTCCCATGTAGCCTGATAGTTTGCGGGGCGACAGTTCCTTGCATCGCAGCCCTTGAGATAGTGTGACCCTCACTGTCCGATTCTGAATGCTCCTCGCTGTTTGACAGCCCAGGCAAACCCAGCACATCGAACATCTCCTGGACCACATGGAGTTGCACCGCGGTGGCACACTTGTGCTCCCTGCTCCATTTTTCTCCGCAGAGAAAACATAGACCCTTGGCTCGGCGATACGCCTTGAGTGTGGAGAGCCGATCCTCGACTGCGTGGCCGCTGCGGGGCCCTTCTATCGCCACCCCACGACGATTGTCAGAGATCGTGGTCGAGGTGGGTGGGGGACGCCCTGGAGGAGCCGGAAGGGGCATGGCTCCCCTGAGATGGGCGCGGCTGCCTTACCCGCCCCCAGTCCCACCTTTAGAGCGCCGCGGCTCGCGTCGCCTGGAAATCTCCAGCGCCTCTTCCTGTAAGAAAGCGAGAGAAACAGCGGTATCTAGATCTTTGGGATTATGAACTAAAACAACAACACGAATTTCATCCCTAAGGCCATCCACATAACACAAAGAGAACAACGCATGATCCCAGGTAGTGTTGTGTGCTAGCAGGGAGTGCATGATTTCAGTGATTTTTGCGGTGTAATAAGATACTGAATCCATCTGTCGCAAATGAAACAACTGCCGCAACAGAACGCTGAACTCGTTTCTCTCAAATTGCTCACAAACAACCGCGCAAAACTTCTCCCACTCCATGCTGTGTAAGTCAAAACTGTTGTTCTCTAACCACACCATGGCAGCCCCGGTGAAATGCATGGCCGTGGTGTCGACCCAGAACTCCGGGTCCAAATGAAACACTCTAAAGTATGATTCACAATTGCGCCTCCAACTGCGTGGCCTCTCTCCCCCGAACAGCGGGAAATCCACCCTGGGCCTAGGCAGGTTAGGTGCACGCCGCTGGAACGGACTGCCTGAACGGGATGAACCCCGCAGTGGAGATCGCCCCAATGGCCTCGATCGGTGATCTGCCTGGTGTGAATTCTCCACAAGACGAGAGCTGGGGCCTGAAAACGTACCCGTGACCGGAGGCGGGACTAGGGTGGTCACCACCCCAGAGCCAACCCCCCGGTGAAGTAGGTCGACACGGTGGCCATCGGGCCCTTGGTTGCTGCTGCCGTAGTTGGGAAACGGCGCGCCGGGTGGCCTCGGAAGGATCGGAGGCAGCTCCGAGGGCTTGAGGGTGAGGACGGGGTTGCGGGCGATGGTGTCGATCTCCTTGCGTACCTTCCCCATCTCCTGACGCAGATCGGTGAAGGACCGCTCCAGCTCGGGCCGCCACGCCGCCAGATCCGCCACCGCGGGCTGGATCTTGGCAAAGATGGTGTTGGACGCCATCACGGCCTTCATGATTGACGCGTTCTGCTCCTGAATCGCCTTGAGCGCCGCCGCCAACTCCTCCACCCTCTGCTCCATCTCTACCGCCTGCCTCTGCTGCCGAGTGGTGTAGGTGGGTTTTTGTAGGTAATCCGGTGGATCTGATACCGTATGTCACGCCCCTCTTACTCGATTCAAGCTTCCATGGCGGATTACAGCGAATTTGGCTAGGGTTTATGGGGAAGAGAAGGGGATCGGGAGGAAGGAGGAAGATACAGGGGAAGGGAAACAGGGAGAAGGTTCGACCAGCTACAATTCCGTGCCTCTCTACTCGGACCCGGGTCCATTTAACCCTTCGCTACATCTCCCAAGTCGACGGGTCGTAGAGCCTGTTGGGCCGCTTGCTCCTCTTGGGCCGTCCGGTGGCGCTGGTGGGCTCTGGAGGGACTGCTGACGTAGTAGGGCCCATGACACTTCTGCACTCCAGGTACATATTGATGCACGTTTGAGAATTATGATGTGTGAATATTTGCAATGTCATATGCTCTGAGGTGCTCTTGCAGTCCTGCTCATAGGCAGGTTGCGCAAGACTGTAATCTTATAGGCGTCTCCTTGCCCCTACTGCCTATATGTAATCTTCAGGTCGTTTGTTTGTTTCAGCCTCTCCTTGGAGAACCTGTTTCATTCAAATTTTATCGACAATTCTTGAAATTGGCTTAGATATATTACTTCCTCCGTCCCATAATATAATACACTAGTGTAACAAAAGCTCTTATATTACCGGATGGAGGGAGTAAATCTGAATAATGTTATTGTTTTAGATTTCGTACCTAATTAGTCGGAATAAAGAGCTACAGCATGGTAATAAGCTTAATCAATTGTATCTTTTCAGATCGTGCTATGGGCAGACTGCCATCGCCATGAGGACCCACTGTCATCCTGTAACAAGGACCTGCTGCCCTTGGCTTGTTGCATCTAGTCTAGAAATAAGAATGACAGGAGCCACCCAGCCTCCTCACCGCTTGGGATTCCTGACCGTCGGATTTGTCTTCTGATTCGTTCTGAACTGTATGATCTCGCTCGGGAGAGATCTCGTCCATTGGATCAAGTCGGATCACTGCTACAATGAATAGTAGTTTCCATCCGTTTTTCCTTACTGGTTTTGTTTACTCCGGAATTATTGTCTTACCTTGCTGACGTGTGGGGTCGATCCCTGGTGGGCAGTGCCGGTTAGCGACTGTGTCTGCGAGCGTGGTCTGTGTGTTATTTAGGGTAGAAGTATTCATGCCACCGCCTGTAAAACTGGATGGCCGTCGAGGGTATTTTGGACATTTTGCGTACCCCTATAAAACCGAAGCAGCAGCTACTAAAACCCTAGCCGGTTCCTCCCCTTGCACGGTCGTGCTGCCTCCCCTCGTCCAGCCCTCTCCCCGACCTCGCCGCCCCACACATACCTCCGCTTGCCCAGCCCTCTCCTCGACCTCGTCGTCCCACCCACATCGCCGCCACCGACGCCCCTTAGACCTCTCCATCGCGGACCTCTCTCCTTGTCTTCCTCGCACCACGGCGCCCGCAACCTCCTCCCTTCCATCAATAGAAGGGAAGGAAAGAGAAGAGGGAGGGCGAGCGCGTCAGACGGCGGCCATGGCGGCGCCGTCGTCCAACCTCGGCCTCAGAGTGCTGACCTCTCTCCTCGTCTTCCTCGCACCATGGCGCCCGCAACTTCCTCTCCCTACTGTAAACATAAGGGAAGGAAAGAGAAGGAGGGAGGGCGAGCACGTCAGACAGCGGCCATGATGCTTGCAGATTCGTCGGCGCCGTCGTCTGACCTTGGCCTTCGAGTGCTTCTGCTCGGCGGGCATGACGGTATGGCCTGCCTGCTCCGCGCCCACACCATGGCCTGCTCGGGACGCCGCCCCTCTGCTCCATTTTTGGTCCTCTTCTGTTAGAGTGCTAGGTATACGACGGCATGGGCCATTTACCAACACTACAAGAGCAGTTTGATGCAGATAGGGCAACTCCCGTCCTGGAGAAACTACGGTCGACTCCTGGTCCTCGCAGCTATCCTTTCACCCTCCCACGTCATCAAAGAAGCCCATTGCACATCCTCCTGGTACCACCACGAACAGCCACTCTTCATTGGTAGTAGTACATTGTAGCAGTACATCCTGGCCAGAGGCATGCCAATGTTCTCGAAGTAGACTAGAAGTGGACCGGAGTACTGGATGTTTGGACCACGGTTGCATCCTCAACTTTTTTGAGTAAAATTGGGGGAGGCAATCTCTGTATTTGGCCGGTTGCTTCATGTCTAGTTATGGGGGAGCAGTTCAGGTTAATGAAGAGATGAAAGTGGAGCGTTGGAGCTGAAGATTGAGGAGGGTGGTTGTACATAAAGTGGACTAGGCACGACGTGCTTCTAATTATTGCAGCGAGAAGATGTCCAGAGCATACGGGTCGCAAGGTGCCGAAAGCATCACCAGGCATTAAGCTGAGGCCATTGACCTATAAGGCTATAACTGATATTATGTAAGTTTCTCCCTCAATGTTGGATTCTTATGTACTAGCCCATCCCTGTTATCTTGAAAATCCAGTTCCCATACTGCTTGAAGGTCCGTCAGAAAACCAGGAAGGATATCAGTTTACACTGTTTGACCCCGTCACATGGCATCTGTGACGTACATCAGTTCAATTTATACGTGTCCATTTTGCAAATTGTTGCATTCTGATAAACTGCAAGCATATGCACAGATGGAAGTGCAATCTGAAGGTAAAAAGGATATGTAATGCTATACATGTTGTGTGTATAAGAATAAAAGGGAATGTATCATCGGATGGATTATTGATGCTTTGTGTCATTCTGCAATTAGCGTCATGGTTATTTAAGATAGAAGTGGAATGTTAATTGGCTGGTAGTGGCATGTTCAAGCATTTCTTTTATGCACAGAAGGTGCTGCATAAAAACAAATTCTTATACATGTTGTGTGTATAAGAATAAAAAGAAGTGGAATGTGTATTGGCTGGAAAAAAATTCACATACAGGAGTAATAAAGCATTAATTTTTATGCAGCACCTTCGGTTATAAGAATTTGTTTTCTAATTCTTGATGGTCAATCACAGGACATTAATTTTTGTTTGCTTTACAATTTTCCAGGAGTAATCGAATGTTAATTGGCTGGTAGTGGCATGTTCAAGTATGGAAAATGATGAGCTCCTACTTCTTTTTATGCCAGCTCTATTTAGTAGGTGAGCTGCGACCTTCTTCCCCACATGTCTGTGGTAATCAGTTATCCTCGAGAGGGAATTGTGATTGTGATTAGTATCTTTAGACCTTGGCCATATTCGTCAGTACTCACGATATTCTTCATTTCTCCTCATTTTTTAAATGTATTGACCTCTGGTATATACAACTGAAATCGATGTGCCAAACAACAAGAAATAGAAGTAACAAGGGATATCTATATATCGGAAGATTTTGAGTGCCATTTTATTAGAGTAGTTCTGAAATGTTGCCTCATTTTTTTTTTCATTCGTGTTGTTTCTCATAGTTTTAAACTAAAAGGAGGAGCTATATAAATTGTCCTTTATCTTTTGAAAACATGTTGTCGTGTAGATTTGTGCAGTCATGGTCAACTGGTATAGATATGTATAGTTTCAA
This sequence comes from Triticum dicoccoides, assembly GCF_002162155.2. Classification (NCBI taxonomy): domain Eukaryota; kingdom Viridiplantae; phylum Streptophyta; class Magnoliopsida; order Poales; family Poaceae; genus Triticum; species Triticum dicoccoides. The sequence goes on along the minus strand of NC_041383.1, from coordinate 397,541,001 downwards.
AAGAACATTACAGATATGTATAGTTTCCATGGTTTCTAGGTTGTGAGAGTTCCCCATCTAGGGTGGTTTGGATGTATGTTCCTTAGGCAAGCGACATATAGACAGATCTGAGTTGAAGAGAAGAAGAATTTAGCTAAAGAGGTGAAGATCAAAGTGATTTTTCTCCCTCATTTCAACCTTTTCTTGCGTTTTGATGCTATAATTTGTGATGATGTGTATGCGCACTTGTAAAATCGTTGCTGCCAGCTACGTTTAAACTTGCTAATATATGAGTTCTCTAACAATGGTTTTGTGTGCTCTAACGTAGAGCATGGGCTGCCTGGGGACGGCGCCGGTCCTATACCACCGAGGGGGTTTCTTTTGTAGTTCTGGATACACAATTTTTCGTGAAGAGATGGCTACCCCAAGGCAATCTGAATTAGGTGCTCCTCTATATTTCTCTCACTCATGTTTTAGTTTCCCAACATGTGATTCTCCAAACATTATATTGAGAAGTTTTTCTTTCCCTTATTGCTTATGGATAGTTATGGAGCTACTTCCTGTATACATCTTCTTTTAGGATATTTTTTCCATTGCTTTCTGTATTGGGAGATCCATCATACATGAGTTGGGTAAACATTTGGGCTGTAACATTTGGGCTATACATATCTCCGAGCTTGTGGTCGAAGTACTATTGTTTAAGTTTATCTAAAAAAACAACACTGAATGTGACTTTGGAAGTTTAAGTAGATGCAGACTATAGCAGTAAATGTTTCAGCTAGCATGACACAAACTTCTAGTTTTTGTGCAAATATTTTCATCGTATGTGTAAACTCTGATAAATGTCATGGTCGCTATGTGATTTTTCTTCTAAACATTTTATTTTTCCCTTAGAGATTGTCTGGGAATAGGTGTTATGATGGTGAAATGGTGTAGTTCACTAAGAGCTTATGATTTTGTAAAAACAAGAACACTTCGTTATGCACAACCGTTAAAGGTCCCGAAGAATCCTCCAAGTTAGTTGAAGTGAATAGGCTGATTGAGATGCAAATACCAGAGAGGTAACCATGTTGTATATCTTGAGTTGTAGTATTGATCTTTCTTGGGGGAACAAGCTACAAATTTTCCCTATATTTCAGTGTTGACCTAGATTCATTTTCATGCTTCAGTTCTATTCCTACAAAGTTTATCAGTGTGGAGCTAATAAAAATTTGGGGAACGTTTATATACGGCGCATCGGCGTAACTTTCGGCCGGACGCGCTCACTCGCGCGCACTACGCTGGCTTTCGTGCCACGCTAGCCTGGTAGTCCCAGGCAAACCGCTCCCCACGCTCATGTGTACGTTATGGGCCCCGCGGGACTGTCCTTTTTGTCTCCCTCGGTTATATCTTGCCTTATCTGTTACCTCTCTTCTACCTCCAGCCACACCAAGTTCTACTCTGCTACAAAGTGTTGCATCCGGCTAAGAAAAACGCTGCAATTGATGAAATAAAAAGCTGGAAACAAAAGGCGGCAGATTTTGCGAAGAGAGATTTGCTGGAACCAGCAGAGTCACTGCTACAACCGTGTTGAAAAGATGCTGGAACCGTAGAGGGCAACGGACAAGAGTTTGCTGGAAGTACCAACGTGAGCTCGAATCAGGAATTGTTTTGCTGCAACCGACAATCACGAAAACTACAACCGGCAATCACAAAAGCTACAACCGGTGATCGATTTTTCTTCAATGGCGACGGGGTGGCAACACCGACGAGCTTTTTTTGCTGGAACCAGCATAATGTTTTGCTACTACCAGCTTACATTTTTGTTACCACCAGCAAACCCGAAGGAGAGTACTTTTTTCACGAGTTCGTCATCGGGGTGCTGCGACCGGCGACCGGCCGGAGCTATGGGCGTCCTAGCTGCCACTGCCGGCGAGGGAGCTTCAACCGCGGGCAAAGGTTGTTGCATGCGTGGATCCACCGAAAAAGACATGAGCCGACCACGACGAGAGGTCGGCTACCGGCTGCGGGGGCGACGAGCGCGCGGACTGGTGCTTTGAGGCCGGTGGTCTGCTCATCCATGGAGGTGCGAGTGTGGAGGAGGATTGGGGAAGAAGAAGACACAGGAAAAAAGACATAATCCTAGAGCTGAACGCGTAAATCTGGCGGCTGGGCAGCGACCGGCCCAAATTTGGGCCGGCGCACCGGCGCCTATCGTTGGCCTAAATTTTTTCCGATTAGGATGTTTCATGGTAAAGGTTCCCCAAACAAGTATGGTCTATTGAACTATTTGTGTTTAGTATATATGTTCTTAGGTCATCCAAAGACAGAAATAAAAAATTCAGTATGATCTATTTTCTGGTTTTTTGTTGGTATGCACTAAAAAATGTGACCCAATGTGGATGCCTATGGTGCTTTTTTTATTGCCATGGAAGGTAATTGTGATATTTGGACTTTGAAAGCATGTTTCTCCTTTGGTCAGCAGTTGCTTAGAGTCTTTTTATTGCCATCTGTTTTCTGAAGATAGTCTCGAAAAGACGAGATGCCTATTCATATTCATATATTCAAATGGTATCTCATCTGTTCAAATTTGTTTTTTCAATATTGGTTGTCATGCTTAATCTGTGTTGTTCTGGATGCAGACTTACACCTTGGACCTGCTTGGCAGCAAAAAGATGAACCAAAACCAATGTGATTCACCATGTAGGCTTTTTTAGTGGAGCAGAATGACGAAGCTTCTGAGAATCAGAGGTAGTGTAGTATAGCATAGGACTACAAAGCTACCTTGTGGATATGTTGGCTGTAGAACCAAGTGTACAAACATGTTTCCTTGTGATTGTTTTGTTTTGGTTATGTTTTGGTGCAAATGGTTTTTCAAGTGAGTTGCTCGCTGTGAGGCGGGCAACGCGCGGCAAGGGGCGCCACTTATCTAGTAGATAACACTCCAAGTGTTTTTCTTCCAAGCTGGACTGTCTAAGTATTTACCATGGTCAATGTTAGTATGTTTGGTTTACGGTGGCAGTTGAAACAAGGAAAAAAAGTTATGTAATCCCGGTCAGTTTAGTATGTTCTCTCTGCAGTTGTGAAGCTTAAGCAAGACAATGATGGTCAATTAGTATTTAGTATTGTATCTTTGAGTGTCTGGATTGTGGCAACCAGTATGATCTATGTAGCAGATTTACATTCTGGTTTTCTTAGTGTCTGCTTATTTCATGCAGCAAGCTCATGTGGAATTGATACTGCAGAGTGAGTTATAATGCACATTTCTTGATCTACTCTCCAGTTATCAGTGACTATAGTACTGCCACCGCAAAAGAAAGTGATTATGATACTGATCATTTTGGTGTACATTACAGCTTGTTTGACTTATTTTGAAAATAATAATTAATACATATGCTTTTGTTTAATTTTCATTCTTGGAACAAGGTTATTCGAGTAATAACTTCAGCCTTTTTGAGTCATGGAAATACTTTTTCAACTTTGCTGCACAATGTTGATCTTATATCAAACTGTAGAATTTAGAAGAGAACCATGTTTGCCAAATTTGGAACCAAGTACTCCAGGAAACATCGATGGGACAAAGTAGGAGCATTCTTGATTGTGCCATAATTGGAGTTCCAGCGGTAGCTGGAGGTCCTGCTTGAGCAGTCGCTCCAGGACTGCGGACCGACGCTATCGTCGCCACCGCATAAACAGGAGGTGAAGGAGGAGCCGCCCTCCCCCGTGCTTCCGCGGCTTCCAAATCGAACCACGCATCAAGAGGAGGTGAAGGAGGAGCCGCCGCTTAACACGTTTGGCTGTTTAGGCCGACGAACGTCACTGCCAAGACGTCTCTGACGTGACAAGGAGTGGGTGTCGCCATCACCGCCCCGTCACCGTGAAGGAGCCATCCCTGATGCTTGTGAACGCGCGAGGGCGCTTTCTGCATTACCACGACCATGGTGGCTGCAACACTGTTAGTAGCTAATTCTCATCCACTGTATTACTATCACTCTCTCTCAGATACAACTCAATTTGTTCAGATTCAGTTACAAACTAGAAAGAAGGAAAGAAGGGAGAAATAGATCCATGCCCGGACGGTGAAGAAGCTGATTGCTCTTGCTTAAGTAGAGGTGGTCACTCGGGGCCCATGTAGCGTCGGTTCGGCTGAGCGGTCCTACGTGGGCGGCTCGGGACGCGGTCTTCTCCTTGCCAAGTCACTTGATCCGAGGTGGCAGCCATGGCAGCTGATTTGGCTACCATGGCAGCGTTCCTACTGCGTCGTCCGTCGGTGGAACCTGGGTCGCTGACATCCCCTTTCCCTTGAGAGACGACTTGTCCCCAAGCCGGCAGGTTGACAAAACGCTCCTTCAGTTGGACCGCATCTTCCCAAGTGGCATCGAGAATCGCGGGATCAGATCAGCGGACCAAAAGCTGCTCTTGATGGCCTATGGGCGTTTGCTTCCAGCGAGAGTTGAGAATCTCGACTGGTTGTCGAACATGCTACGAAGGTTGAGGAAGATGCATCGATGCCACGATGCCATGACTGAGAGCTAGACGGAGTTGAGAAACATGGAATACATCATGTACCTTGGATCCTTCAGGTAGTTGGAGCTTGTAGGCCACTGGATTGATCGCGTGAATGATTGTGAAGGGGTCAAAGAATTTGAAAGCTAACTTGTGATTGGCGCACCTTTCAACCGAAGTTTGGACGTACGGTTGCAACTTGACAAAGACAAAGGCTCCCACGTGAAAAGTCTGCTCTGTCCGCTTCTTGTCTGTTTGAATCTTCATAGTGTTGCGAGCTCTGCAGAGATATTGTTTGAGCAGTTGTTGCATGAGCTTGCACTCCTCGAGCCAATCTTTGAGAGTTGGTATTTTGCAGGTGGATGCTGCCTCGATGCCCCAATGCCTCGGCTCGTGTCTGTACAGTGCCACAAATAGCGAAGTCTTCAGAGCTGAGTGATAGCTTGAATTGTACCAGAATTCTGCAAGGGCGAGGTACTGACTCCAGTTGCTTGGACAAGCATGTATGAAACAACGTAGATAAACCTCCAAGCACTAGTTGACATGTTCAGTCTGACCATCCGTCTACAGGTGATATGGCATGCTCGTATTGAGTTCAGTACCTATAACACTGAACAACTCGCGCCAAAACATGTTTGTGAACACTAGGTCCCGATCAGAGATGATAGCTGCTGGTAAGCCATGCAATTTATAGACATTCTCCAGGTAGGAATGAACAAATTTCGCTGCTATAAAGGGGTGAGTAAGAGGCAGGAATTGGGCATATCCGGTGAATTTTTCAACCACTACCAAGATGCAATTGAACTTGTTGGACTTGGCAGACCGTCAATGAAATCCATCATGACCACTTGCCACGCTCCTTCTGGTAATGGGATCAGCTCAAGCAGCCCTGGATATTTCACCCTCTCTGGCTTAGCCTGTTGACATATAGTGCAAGCTTATACGTATCAATGGATCAGATCCTTCATCTTTGTCCACACAAAGAGATGGCGTATGCGTCTGGAGGTGACCGAAAACCCAGAGTGCCCCCCAGCTGAGCTATCATGAAATGTTGTCAACATGCGTTGTTGTAACTCAAGGGTTCCTCACAACCAAAGCATGTTTCTGAAGTAAAGGAGACTGTTGGATACTAAAAATTGTTGCTTAAGGTCCGGGCCAATGGCCAGCTGAGTGAAGATCTTTTGTACGTGCCCATTGGTAGCGTAACTGGCAGGTCATCCACCCAAGCGGGCTTGCAAACGGAGATTGCTGATAGGCTTGCAGTATTGTGTAGCCGACGTGACAAAGCATCTGTGGTCCCCTCACGGTAGCTAATTTGTACCTTAGCCCAAGGAGCTTAGTGAACACTTTTTGTTGCCAGGGAGTGGTGAGACGCCGATCATCCAGATGTGAAAAACTCCATTGATCGATGCGAATGATGAACTCGCCTATGTGCACATACGGTCTCCATTGCTCAACAACCATCAAAATTGCTAAGCACCCCTTCTCATAAGTGGAGAGGCCACGGTTTTTAAGGCCTAGTGGTTTGCTCATATACACGACCGGATGCCCTCCTTGATGAAGTACTACTCCTACTCCATAGTCACATGCGTCCGTGTCAATGGTGAAGGTTTTACTAAAATCTGGCAACTGTAGGACAGGAGTGGTAACCAGACTTTTCTGGAGTAGGTTAAAAGATGTGTCTGTCTCTTTAGTCCACACAAACGGATGATTCTTCTTGAGCAAATTAAACAACAGTAGGGTAATGATACCAAAGTGCTTGACGAATTTTTGGTAATAGCTAGCCAAACCCAGGAAACTATGTGCTTCTTTAGCATATTGAGGAACAAGACACTGCTCAATGGTCCTGACATTGTTGGGATTTGCTGCAACACTCCCTACCGAGATGATGTGACCCAAGTAAGCTATTTGTCACTGGTCAGAAGAACATTTGGACTGTTTAACATGCTAGTGATCCTTTTTCAGAAGTTGCAGAACCTGACGGAGATGGCCAACATGGTTTGACAGTGTCTTAGTAAAAACAAGAATGTCGCTGAAGAAAACCACCATGCAGACCCTAAGCACTGGTTTCAGAGTGGTGCTCATGGCGCCCAGAAATGTGGGTGGGCCACCCGCAAGGCCAAACGACAAAACTCTGAACTCCCAATGACATGTATGCGTTTGAAACACGGTCTTGTGTTCATCCCCCTCTGCTAGGCAAATCTGGTGATAGCCCGCACACAAATCAAGCTTGGAGAGCCATTGAGCGCCTACGAGTTCGTCCAGCAGCTCATCAATCACCGACACCAGATACTTGATGACCACTGTCATGGAGTTCACACGATGATAATCGATGCACAACCGCCATGCCCCGTCTTTTTTCTTGACGAGTAAAGCTGGAGAGGAAATGGGCTAGTGCTTCTCCGAATCAAGCCAACATCGAGCAGCTCTTTGACCCGGCCTTCAATTTTATCATTGAGCTCTGGTTTGTCTCTGTAGGATCGCAAGTTGATTGGTTGAGCTCCCTCGATGAGTGTAATGCAATGGTCACACTCTCATCACGGTGATAGAGAAATAGGGGCCTCAAAAACTTTAGTGAATTGTTCCAAAACTCTGAGGATATCTTGTGGTATTGGAGTATCCGGTAGCCCTTCTTCAGTGAGTGCAGACAACTGAACCACATAAGCCACTAATCCTTGTTTACACGATTTCAGTAATTCCTCCGTGGAGATTACAGAACACTATTGCTGAGATGCAGAAATTGCTTGAAGGTCCACTTGACCAGCAGCAACGGTGACTGATAGGTGTTGTGCCTCCCAATCGATACACATTGGGCTGTGTTGCATTAACCAATCCATGCCTAGTATGGCGTCATAATCTCCCAATCGAATGATCTTAAAATCAATGCAGAATTCATGTCCTTGTGTGACCCAAGAAAAGTTGGGAATGAACTTCTGACAGATAAGAGTACTGCCATCTGCTACCTTGACTTTGCAGGGCTTGAGAAGATTCGTTTGCCCTTGCATTTTTGCGGCGAGATGGGTGTCCATAAAGGAAGTTGAACTGCCCAAATCCACCAACAGTAAGATCTCCTGATTTTGTAACCAAGCCTAAAGTTGCCGTACTCCTGGGTCATTGGAGCCATCCACTGCCTGGCGTGAGAGAGTACATAGATTGTCCTCGTCAAACTGAACTTGATCGGCTCACTCAATGTCACATTTATCTTCTGGAGGTAACATGTCCAAGAGTTCCTGTACAATGTGCATTTGGATAGTCGTTGGGAAAGTGTGCTCCTTGCCCCAACGCTCTCTGCATTTGAAATAGAGACCTCGGGCTCGTCTAAATGTGCGCAAGGTGTTGATCTTGCTGTTGTCAGGTGTAGCTTGAGCAGCTTCCGTGCCATGACGATCTTCAGCTATCGGAGCAGGTGTAGCTGGTCAATTGAAGAATGACGGCGTGGTACCGGAGCTTGGCGTGTACGAGCACTAGTACATCGAGCTGCTATATAAATGGTTTTTAACCCCTTTCCGCAATGGCATTCTGAACCGTCGCCTAGTGAGTGTGGGCGATAGGGGGGTCCTTCCCACACGACCCAGAAACCGTCAGGGATAGGCCCTCCGGTCACACACGTTGGAAAAAATGAGATTGTGTGCGACGGGTGAGCGATCAAATACAATTATACAGGCCCAATCAGTTCCGGTCGTAAGTACATCCCACATAGTCAGTCCCAAACAAACGTTTCCGTTTGTTATGTACATTCAACACAGTCAATCCAAGGAATGCGTTTTCGTTCTTATGTACATCCCACACAGTCAATCCAAGAAGTATGTTTCCCTTCATTTATACATTCCACACAGTCAATCGAGGGAAAACATTTCCATCCATATATACATCCCACACAGTTTTATGTATAGCCTCGTGTGTGATAGGTGTAACGATCACACACACTCTGCCTCGGTTAACCATTTGCTTTTATTCAACTACATCACACACGATTTCATAATTGTATAGCATTGGCTATCCATCACAACCGCTTTTACTGCTAGAACCGTTTGCAAAGTTCCATGACCCATTTAGTAGGTTTATTAGTTTACAATTAATAATTCCAGCATTACGCAAATTCACATTTCATATCAAACACCTGTTTACCAATTTCATATCAGACACATACATATATTTTAACATCACAATATGATAGCTACCTGAAAACAACACAATACAACATATAGCTACTTCACCTTCATAAGAACAATATTAGAACAGTATATTCATTTCCCTAATCGAGATCATCCAGGCTTGTCTTATCCACCTCTGCTTTCAGTTCAGTACGAACCTGTTTTGCACTGACCAACTGGGAAAGTGCCTCCTCTTTTGCCAACACCATCTTAGCAAAGTCTAATTTAAAAAAAATCTAAGCTCATTCTCCATCTTCCTCTTTTTTCCTGCATCTTGAAATATTCTTCAACGTTGACAACACTTTCGCAAAACCTACCTCTGTTCTCTTTCTCATAGATGCTCCAGAGCATTGCTAGGCACATCTTCAAAGACTGTGGCCATCCCTGATCAACCCACTCCAGGTAAGAACACTTCCGATCATCCTATAATATTTAAAACTAGATTAGTAACAATTGTAGGGGAAATGGGTTTCTAGCAACATAGAAAATCACCAAATACATATTTTGAAAAACTGAAGAAATATGTTAACTATGACATACTTCTCAAAAAGAACAATGTGCAAATGAATTAATTGCTACTAAGACAATAACCAAATTCTGAAACATCAGAAGCTATAATTAACTACAACAACGCTACAAGTTTTTAGTCATGTACTATAAATAACAAATTGAACATTTTATGAGGAACCTAAATATAACTACAACTGCATAGCGATAGTGTTTGGATGACATCAAATTGATACTAACGGTGTGTACATGCACAAATTTAGTAACATAGAACTAATAACACTAAGACTATCCACTATGTATGCAAAACCGGTCAATACAACTGTTGCTACATTTGGCACCGGCGCCTTGCACTGCGAGCCGATGCAGCAGAAAAAATCAGGGAACCGGACTCCGGAGAACCCAATTGCTCCGATGCCCAGTTCCTTTGTGCCATAAGATTTAGTATTTTACTGCATGGCTGCTCTTATGTGTGGACCAAAGTTGGCTGCACAAACTGCTGAAGCGGTGCCAAATATTTTTCTAATGGCAGCACTGATGAGATGGCAACATTTTTAGATATTAGGTATAAACTGTGACACTATCTTAACATCCAGAATAACATAGCACAGTGACAGTGTCTGAATCACATCTAACAAATGATTTGTAACAATGAAAGTGGGACTAACCTTCTCTGCACATGCCAGAAACTTCCTCCCACTGTCCACAGATTCAAACGCAACTAACTTACGCATGGGGATTGATGTTGACAACGAGCAGGTAGATCTTCAGCCACCCCGCTCCATTCCTCGCAACTTATGGTCCTAGTGAGCTACAAGAGGAAGAAATGGCTCAAATCGACCACCGGGTTAAATTCCTTCATTCCAAGTCATAACCCGAGAGAGATAAGAGAGGCATACCCGGGTGGTGAAAGAGTCGTCGTCATCGGAGGAATCGCTGGAGAGGTCATTGAAGAAGGTCATGGCGACCCGGTGGTAGGCTACGAGATGACAAGAGGGAGGAAGCAAGCTAGGAAGCAGCTATAACTTAGGAAGGAAGGAAGGAGGAAACATGGGAAATGTGACTTGTGGTCGGGGATAAAAGGGGGTGGGGAAGGGGGTAGATATTTCGGCGGTAGGACAATTTTTTTAAATGTGGATGGAAACTTTGCGTGCGGTGCCGCTGGACACCATTCACTTTGAACGATTGTGTGCGTCGCAAATAATTCTTCTGCTTTACGCGCATGGGATGAGTTTGATAATTCAAATTTTGGTGGAAATTTCCCTGGGTACTGTTGTGACGCCCCCGATTTAATCGTACACTAATCATGCACGCAAATGTGTACGATCAAGATCAGGGACTCACGGGAAGATATCACAACACAACTCTAAAACATAAATAAGTCATACAAGCATCATAATACAAGCCAGGGGTCTCGAGGGCTCGAATACAAGTGCTCGATCATAGACGAGTCAGCGGAAGCAACAATATCTGAGTACAGACATAAGTTAAACAAGTTTGCCTTAAGAAGGCTAGCACAAACTGGGATACAGATCGAAAGAGGCGCAGGCCTCCTGCCTGGGATCCTCCTAAACTACTCCAGGTCGTCGTCAGCGGGCAGCACGTAGTAGTAGGCACCTCCGGTGTAGTAGGGGTCGTCGTCGACGGTGGCGTCTGGCTCCTGGACTCCAGCATCTGGTTGCGACAACCAGAAAGAAAGGAAAGGGGGAAAAAAGGGGGGAGAAAGCAACCGTGAGTACTCATCCAAAGTACTCGCAAGTAAGGAACTACACTACATATGCATGGGTATATGTGTAAAGGGCCATATCAGTGGACTGAACTGCAGAATGCCAGAATAAGAGGGGGATAGCTAGTCTTATCGAAGACTACGCTTCTGGTCACCTTCGTCTTGCAACAGGCAGAAGAGGGTAGGTCGAAGTCCTCCAAGTAGCATCACATAGCATATCCTACCCGGCGATCCTTCCCTCGCATCCCTGAGGGAGAGCGACTACCGGTTGTATCTGTCACTTGGAAGGGTGTGTTTTATTAAGTATCCGGTTCTAGTTGTCATAAGGTCAAGGTACAACTCCAAGTCGTCCTGTTACCGAAGATCACGGCTATTCGAATAGATTAACTTCCCTGCAGGGGTGCACCACATAGCCCAACACGCTCGATCCCATTTGGCTGGACACACTTTCCTGGGTCATGCCCGGCCTCGGAAGATCAACACGTCGCAGCCCCACCTAGGCTCAACAGAGAGGCCAGCACGCCGGTCTAAACCTAAGCGCACAGGGGTCTGGGCCCATCTCCCATAGCACACCTGCACGTTGTGTACGCGGCCGAAAGCAGACCTAGCCTAGTGGCGTTCCAGTCCAATTCGGCGCGCGCCGCTCCGTCGCTGACGTCTGAAGTGCTTCGGCTGATACCACGACGTCGGGATACCCATAACTACTCCCACGTAGATGGTTAGTGCGTATAGGCTCGTAGCCAGACTCAGATCAAATACCAAGATCTCGTTAAGCGTGTTATTATGAAGCAACCGCGGACGCCGACCAGGGCCAGGCCCACCTCTCTCCTAGGCGGTCTCAACCTGCCCTGTCGCTCCGCCACAAAGATCCACACAGAGGGCCGTCGGGACAAAGGTCCTTTCAACCCCCAATCCGTGAATCACTCGCGGGTACTCTTCGAGCTGACCCGACTTTAGTCACCATCTGTATAGTATGTATGTATGTATAGTATATACCCGTGATCACCTCCCGAGTGATCACGGCCCAATAGTATAGCAAGGCAGACTGACAAGAATGTAGGGCCAATGATGATAAACTAGCATCCTATACTAAGCATTTAGGATTGCAGGTAAAGGTATCAACAGTAGTAACAAGGACAGGCTATGCATCAGAATAGGATTAACGGAAAGCGGTAACATGCTACACTACTCTAATGCAAGCAGTATAGAGTAGAATAGGCGATATCTGGTGATCAAGGGGGGGGCTTGCCTGGTTGCTCAGACAAGGAGGGGTCGTCGGTGACGTAGTCGTACGGGGCAGCAGCAGCGGCGTCGGTCTCGTAGTCTACCGAAGAGAAGAGGGGGGGAAGAAACAGTAAATACATAGCAAGCAAGTGCATAATGATGCATGACATGACAAGTATCGATGCTAGGTGTGCCCTAACGTGGTATGAGGTGGTACCGGTTAAGGGGGGAAACATCCGGGAAAATATCCCCGGCGTTTCGTGTTTTCGGGCAGAGGAGCCGGAGGGGGAAAGTTGCGAGTTCGATAGGTTAGGGTGTGAGGCGGACGAACGGACTGCGTATCCGTATTCGTCTCGTCGTTCTGAGCAACTTTCATGTTGAAAATATTTTAATCCGAGTTACGGATTAAAAGATATGATTTTCTAAAGATTATATTAATTTCTGGAATTTAATTAATTAATTATTTAATTCGAAAATGAATTTATGACGTCAGCATGATGTCATGCTGACGTCAGCAGTCAACAGGGTTGACTTGGTCAACCTGACAGGTGGGTCCCGTTCGTCATTGACTGTTTAGTCTAATTAATGTTTAGCTAATCTAATTACTGTTTAATTAAACTAATTAGTTAATTAGGTTAATCTAATTATGATTAATTAACTTAATTAATTCCTTAATTAATTAACTAATTTAATTATTATTTATTTATTTAATATATATTTTTTAATTCTTTTTTTTATAAAACCGTTCTGGGGCGGGCCCATATGTCATAGGCCCATAGGGGCCTAGCGGGTTTGCTTGTTAATGGGCACAAGGCACAGCCCGCCTGGGCGCTGGCGGGACGCCCGACAGGGTGAACCGGGGGATCGGCCTCGGCCACGGCGGGGCGCCGGCGCCGGGCGCCCACCGGGCGGAGGACTGGGAATGGCGACGGCGCACAGGACAGAGGCGACCGGCGAGAGGAGCGGCTTCAGCGGCATCGGCGAGCAGCACCACACCAGGGGCGCGCGGGGTAGGAGTGGCGATGAAATCGGCCGAAGTAGTTTCAGGCTCGGCAGCGCCGAGGCACA
>NC_041383.1:397519908-397526789 GCF_002162155.2 Triticum dicoccoides | reverse complement strand
AGGAGGTCCGGCGTGGCGCAGGGGATGCAGGATGGCGGGGAAGGGCTCCGGCGACGGCGGAGCGGTCCGGCGAGTTGAGGAGGCCCTCGAGCGGCAGCGAACGGGGCGCAGTCGTCGGGGTCGTCGCCCCGATCCAGATCGGATCGGGAGGGGGACGAGAGAGAGACGTGGGGGCGAGTGGGGAGTGGGATGGGGTTAGGGTTTGACCAGGGGGTCGGGGTGGCCTAGTAGGGCGCTGGGGTGGGCCGGCCTGGCTGGGACATGGCCCAGTTGGGCCGGGGGCTGCTGGTTCCTTTTTTTTGTTTGCTTTCCTTTTATCTTTTCATAATTTTCTTTTCTGTTTCTCTTAATAATTAATTTAATTTAGTTTTTGTAAAATTTAATTTCAACACCTAAATTAGTATTTAGGAATACAACACTGCCACATTAATTTGGACAGCTAAATAAAATGGTTTAATATTTTATTATTTGAAAAAGGTATTAGTTAAATGTTTTGCTGCTACTTTAATTACCTTAGTGCATCTAAACACTTTACAAAAATGTGGTTTCTGCATCAATATTATTTATGATTTATTTTCTACAACTTGAACATTTTAGTTTTAAAGTTTGAAAACTTTTGATGTTTGCTTTTAATTCAATTTGAATTTGAATTAGTTTTGAACTAACGCGAGATTATCAACAGTAGTCGAGGTGACGTGGTATCATTAGCAAGGGATTACTGTAGTCTAATTATCCGGGCATTACAAATCTCCTCCACTACAAGAAATCTCGTCCCGAGATTTAGGAGGTAGAAGGAAACAGTGCGGGGTATTCATCACGCAGGCGATCCTCACGTTCCCAAGTGGCTTCATCTTCAGAATGGTGCGACCACTGAACTTTGAGGAACTTGATCGCCTTCTGGCGTGTGCGGCGTTCAGCTTGATCGAGAATGCGGACCGGATGCTCTTTATAGGAGAGGTCCTGTTGCAATTCGAGCACTTCATGATCCACTGCTCGGATTGGGTCCTTGAAGCAGCGACGGAGCTGCGACACGTGGAACACATCGTGAACCTGAGAAAGGTTCGACGGAAGCTCCAGTTGATATGCCACCTTTCCACGCCTCTCGAGAATAGTGAATGGGCCAATATAGCAAGGAGCTAGCTTGCCCTTGATCCCGAAGCGGTGAGCACCCTTCATTGGTGTAACGCGAAGATAGGCCTTTTCGCCAGGTTGATAGACCATGTCTTTATGATGACGGTCATAATTACTCTTTTGACGTGACTGAGCAGTCTTGAGATTCTCGCGAATAATGCGGACTTGCTCTTCGGCATTTTGGATAATATCCGGACCGAAGAGTGGACGTTCCCCAGTTTCTGACCAGTTCAGAGGGGTTCGGCACTTTCGTCCATATAACACTTCGAAGGGGGCCATCTTCAGACTAGCTTGATAGCTATTATTATAAGAGAACTCAGCATACGGGAGAGATTCCTCCCATTTCTTGCCGAAGGAAATAACACAAGCTCGAAGCATGTCTTCGAGAACTTGGTTGACACGTTCAACTTGCCCTTGTGACTGCGGATGAAACGCAGTGCTGAAAGACAGATGAGTGCCCATAGCTTCTTGGAAACTTGCCCAGAATCTTGAAGTGAATAAGCTGCCACGGTCTGAACTGATTACCAATGGAATACCGTGAAGCGAGACAATTCTGGTCATGTAGAGGTTTGCCAGCTGACTAGCAGTGATCGTTTCCTTGACAGCCAGAAAATGTGCAACTTTAGAAAGTCGGTCAATGACAACAAGAATAGCATCATTGCCTTTCTGCGATTTGGGGAATCCAGTGACGAAGTCCATTTCAACATGGTCCCATTTCCATTCAAGAATAGAGATAGGTTGCAGAGTTCCAGCAGGCCTTTGATGTTCTGCTTTGATACGACGGCAAACGTCACATTCAGCAACATAACGAGCAATGTCTTGTTTCATGTTAGACCACCAGAATCTCTGGCGGATGTCTTGGTACATCTTTGTACTACCAGGATGAATAGACAAAGGCGTATCATGAGCTTCTTTCATAACTTTTGGAGTTAGATTTAGGTTTTCCCTCTTACTCGGTACCACTAGGCGACCTTTGAAGAATAGGGTGCCTGCGTCATCCACAGTGAAGAATGAGGGCTTTCCTTCTGCGAGATAACGTTTAATCCTCTCGACTTCATCGTCACATTTCTGTATCCATTTGATGGTGTCCACAAGATCTGGTTTCGCAACCAGGGTATTGAGAGAACCCCTGGAAACAACATGGAGGTTCATCTTGCGTAACTCCGGAGGAGGGGGAGCGAGTGCACCCGGAGGAACAATATGGAGGTTCAGCTTTCTGAATTCTTCAACGAGTGAGGGCTGAACTTTGTGAACCTGGAGGTGGTTGCAGTAAGACTTGCGGCTCAAGGCATCAGCCATTACATTAGCCTTGCCTGGTGTATAGGAAATACCCAAATCAAAGTCTGCAACAGTCTCCATCCATCTCTGCTGACGGAGGTTCAGGTCTGGCTGAGTAAACAGATACTTCAGACTTTGGTGGTCAGTGAAGATCTCGCAGCGATTACCGAGTAGGTAATGTCGCCACTGTTTTAGCGCATGAATGACAGCAGCAAGTTCGAGGTCGTGAACTGGGTAGTTCTCTTCGTGAGGGCGCAATTGCCGAGAGGCATAAGCAACCACTTTGCGCTCCTGCATTAGGACACAGCCTAATCCTTGACGGGAAGCGTCGCAGTAAATGACGAAGTCCTTCTTAGTATCAGGTGGAGCTAGTACTGGGGCAGAAGTCAACTTGTCTTTGAGTGCCTGGAAGCTTTCCTGACATTTGTCTGTCCAGTGGAACTTGACGCCCTTATGCAATAGGTTAGTCAGGGGCCTGGCGATCTTGGAGAAGTTCTCGACGAATCGACGGCAATAACTGGCGAGACCGAGAAAACTTCTGACTTGCTTAACATTCTTCGGAGGAGTCCAATCAAGAATAGCCTGGACTCGTTCAGGGTTGACGGCAATACCATCCTTAGAGATGACATGCCCGAGATAGGTTACTTCGGGAAGCCAGAATTCACATTTGGAGAACTTGGCATAAAGTTGATGCTCTCGTAGCTTTTCCAGCACGAGGCGAAGATGTTCAGCATGTTCCTCTTCGTTCTTGGAAAATACCAGAATATCATCCAGATAAACCACGACGAACTTGTCGAGGTAATCCATGAATATATAGTTCATCAGGCGAGAGAAGGTGGCTGGAGCATTGGTTAAGCCGAAAGACATGACGGTGTACTCGTAAGATCCGTATCGAGTCACGAATGCGGTCTTGGGGATATCTTCCTCACGAACACGGATCTGGTGGTAACCCAACCTCAAGTCGAGTTTAGAGAACACTGATAAACCAGCCAATTGATCATACAGATCATTGATCCGAGGAAGAGGATACTTATTCTGAATGGTAGCTTGGTTTATAGGACGGTAGTCTTGGACCAATCGGTTTGTCCCATCTTTCTTCTTGACAAAGAGAGAAGGTGCTCCCCAAGGAGAGAAACTTGGGCGAATGAAACCACTTCGAAGAGATTTATCGATTTCCTCCTTAAGCTCAAGGAGTTCATGTGGTGGCATCTTGTAGGGTCGCTTGGCTATAGGAGTGGTGCCTGGTTTCAAGTCGATGACGAATTCGACAGCTCTAGCAGGGGGAATCCCTGGGAGTTCTTCAGGAAAGACGTCTAAGAATTCACGCACGACGGGAATGTTTTCAATGCCCTCGAGAGGTGTAGCGTTCAATGCGTTTAAGGCATAAAGCCTGGACTCGGCATTCCGAACCAGATGAGCATCGTAGCTAATTATTTCATCAGAAGGGTGTAGCAGATGGACGGTCTTAGTGGCGCAAACGATAGAAGCAGTATGCGCCTTTAACCAATCCATTCCCAGAATGAGGTCAATGTTAGACGATTTCAGTATAATGGGCGAGGCACGAAACTCCAACCCTTCGATTTCCACAGGGACGTTAATGCCAACCATGGAGATCTGACATTGTCCCGCGGGGTTTTTTACCACTACCGAAGTGTTCATCTGCTCAAATTTAACATCGTGCTTGTATGCAAAACCTTCTGACATGAATGAATGTGATGCACCTGTATCAAATAAAACGGATGCTGGTACTGAATTTACGAGGAGTGTACCCATCACAGTAGCAGGCTGGTCTTGAGCTTCGTTCAGATCAACGTGGTTGGCATGAACACGGCCATAAGACTTGGCATTGTTGTTGCGGGCCTGGTTGTTCCCACAGCCAGTTGCTGGAAGGGCCAGTTGATTCTGTTTCTGGTTGCATTCCCTAGCACGGTGCCCTGGTTGTCCGCACCTGAAGCACAACCCATTCTCGGGGGTAGGAACAGGAGCTTGGGGTGGTGGAGCTGGAAGCCTCGGCTGCCTAGTTGGAGCAGCCGGCAGACGAGGTGCAGCATAAGACTGCCTTGGGGCAGGTGCATTTGGACGGTACATGCTGTTCGGGATCCATATCTTACGCTTCTGCGAGGGCAGGCCCGAAGATGAGCCCGTGTCACGGTTGCGCCTTTGAGAGCTCTGGTGTTCTTGCAGACCCGTCTCGACATTGATGGCCTTGTTCACCAAGGTGGCGAAATCGGCAAAGTCATGCACTAGAAGTGCGAGCTTGATGTCAGCTTGAAGGCCTTCACGGAACTTCTCCTGTCTGCGAGCATCAGTTGCAATGTCTTCTTCAGCATAGCGGGATAAGTCCAGAAACTCCCGCTGATAAGCTTCAACAGTCTTGTTGCCTTGGGTGAGGTTGCGAAACTCACGCTTCTTCCGGTCCATGACTCCCTGAGGAATGAAGCGGGCACGGAAGGCAGCCTGAAAGTCTGGCCAGGAGATGATTGTCCCAACTGGCAGAGTACGCCTGTGGCTGTCCCACCATTGCGCTGCGGGTCCCTTTAGAAAGAATGAAGCAAAAGTGACATAGCTGGCAGGGGCTACGTCAGCAGACTCCATCTCATAGGTGATGTCACGGAGCCAGTCATCAGCATCAAGCGGCTGGGTTGAGCTGCGGTACACACTTGGGTTGAGGCGTATGAAATCCTGCAGAGTTGTTGTGTTTGGATGCTGGTTCATATTGGGGCGAGGAAACTGAGCCATCACGTTTTCCATGAACTGGCGATTCATCTCAAGCTATTGGATCATACCAGCCATGTACTCAGGCGGTGGTGGGAAGTTGCCACCACGACCACGACCAGCTGGTCTAACCATCATGCTAATATATAACAGGGGTAGTTCAGTATTGAGAAATTTGCATAGACAAGAGTCATTCATGATGAAACATGCATAATGAAAGGAGCACGACAGATACCACATAGATAGTCAGCATAACTTACAAAAGGGGTCGGACATAGAGTTCAGTACACAGAGTTCAGTACATAGATTAAGTCATCATAGGCGGCACGCAGGCTCGCGAGTGCATCTAAGACTAATGAGCAAGACTACATCAGTCCCAGGAGGTACTGTGAAGGTAGCTGTAACCTGACAGCTGGTAGTGAGGCAACGGATAGTCCTCCACGTCAGTGGCCTGGGGGCCGCGGATACTCTGGTGTAGAACCCGACGCTCAGGTGGCAGAAGAGGACCAAGTGCGGGAGAGTAGCCTCCCACCTCTGGCCATCCGACACCGTGGGGCATCACGGTCCTGGCTGGGTAGATCGCAGAATGCGGCAGCTGTCCAGACCGGACAAAGGGGTGCAACCGCGTCAGAGCCCTGTAAAGGTGCTGACGAGTGGTGTACAACTCGTGGTGAAGAGCTCTGTTAGCTCGGTCCAGCCCATCAGCATGCAGAACCAGGCGCTGATGGTGGAAGGGCTCTCGGGTGACGGTGGAGTAGGCGGCAGTGTAGTATCCCTCCGCGCCAACGTCAGATGCGATAGGAATGTGTCTGAAAGGGGAAGTGTCCAACGCCTGATACTCTCCACGAAGACGTGTCAGAGCAGCATGAGCCGCATCGTGGACTGCCATCTCGATGGTCACTCCAACACCATGAGCGGTGTGCAGCACGGTAGTGGACTCATACTCCCGAGAGTAGAGGTGGACGATGGCACGGTACTGCTCCTGGTTAAAGTCCTGGTACTCCTCGTAGACGGTGTACTCAGGGTGCCAGCGATAACCCGGATAGGTCATCATATCAGCTAGCACAGCAGGTGATCCTGAGGCACCAATGGCCGCAGTGTGGCGCACGACTTGCCTCGTGGGTTCCATCTGAAAACAAAGATGTTTCAATGGAGTCAAATGACAATATGGGCACTATTCAAAATGCTATCCTACAGAATAACTATGGCTTATCCAACTTCGGGGTGAACGTGGTAACGGGATCCTAATGTCAGAGTTAGTAAATTCGTTTAACCCGAGTAGAAAAGAGTTCAGAGTCCCAGAGTAAAGGTCGAGGAGTAAAAGATCCTAGTACCACCCAATGGCGACGTGGGCCCGTAAGGCACACAGCCAAGTTAGTAAAAGTTTTTGTAATGTCTAGACTCGACTTCGGCCAAGGAGTGTGGAAGGGGGATTCCTACAGGCAGTCGGCTCTGATACCAACTTGTGACGCCCCCGATTTAATCGTACACTAATCATGCACGCAAATGTGTACGATCAAGATCAGGGACTCACGGGAAGATATCACAACACAACTCTAAAACATAAATAAGTCATACAAGCATCATAATACAAGCCAGGGGCCTCGAGGGCTCGAATACAAGTGCTCGATCATAGACGAGTCAGCGGAAGCAACAATATCTGAGTACAGACATAAGTTAAACAAGTTTGCCTTAAGAAGGCTAGCACAAACTGGGATACAAATCGAAAGAGGCGCAGGCCTCCTGCCTGGGATCCT
>NC_041383.1:397517494-397518342 GCF_002162155.2 Triticum dicoccoides | reverse complement strand
GGGGGGGCTTGCCTGGTTGCTCAGACAAGGAGGGGTCGTCGGTGACGTAGTCGTACGGGGCAGCAGCAGCGGCGTCGGTCTCGTAGTCTACCGAAGAGAAGAGGGGGGGAAGAAACAGTAAATACATAGCAAGCAAGTGCATAACGATGCATGCCATGACAAGTATCGATGCTAGGTGTGCCCTAACGTGGTATGAGGTGGTACCGGTTAAGGGGGGAAACATCCGGGAAAATATCCCCGGTGTTTCGTGTTTTTGGGGCAGAGGAGCCGGAGGGGGAAAGTTGCGAGCCGGAGGGGGAAAATATCCCCGGTGTTTAGTTAATTAGGTTAATCTAATTATGATTAATTAACTTAATTAATTCCTTAATTAATTAATTAATTTAATTATTATTTATTTATTTAATATATATATTTTTAATTCTTTTTTTTATAAAACCGTTCTGGGGCGGGCCCATATGTCATAGGCCCATAGGGGCCTAGCGGGTTTGCTTGTTAATGGGCACAGGGCACAGCCCACCTGGGCGCTGGCGGGACGCCCGACAGGGTGAACCGGGGGATCGGCCTCGGCCACGGCGGGGCGCCGGCGCCGGGCGCCCACCGGGCGGAGGACGGGGAATGGCGACGGCGCACAGGACAGAGGCGACCGGCGAGAGGAGCGGCTTCAGCGGCATCGGCGAGCAGCACCACACCAGGGGTGCGCGGGGTAGGAGTGGCGATGAAATCGGCCGAAGTAGTTTCGGGCTCGGCAGCGCCGAGGCACATGCGGGCGTTCGGGCGCGACGAGCGAGACGGCGGGGCGTACGGCCCAGGCGCGGCGCGGGGAAGGAGGCAGCGGCCCCGGGGTGGCA
>NC_041383.1:397448454-397516995 GCF_002162155.2 Triticum dicoccoides | reverse complement strand
GAGGGGAGGTCGCGCGAGAGGTAGAGAGGGGGAAGGGCGCGCGCTCACATCGGGTTTGTAGGGACTTGGCAGCGGTGCGCGGGGAGCGACTCGGGGAGGAGGACGAGGAGGTCCGGCGTGGCGCAGGGGATGCAGGATGGCGGGGAAGGGCTCCGGCGACGGCGGAGCGGTCCGGCGAGTTGAGGAGGCCCTCGAGCGGCAGCGAACGGGGCGCGGTCGTCGGGGTCGTCGCCCCGATCCAGATCGGATCAGGAGGAGGACGAGAGAGAGACGTGGGGGCGAGTGGGGAGTGGGATGGGGTTAGGGTTTGACCAGGGGGTCGGGGTGGCCTAGTAGGGCGCTGGGGTGGGCCGGCTTGGCTGGGACATGGCCCAGTTGGGCCGGGGGCTGCTGGTTCCTTTTTTTTGTTTGCTTTCCTTTTATCTTTTCATAATTTTCTTTTCTGTTTCTCTTAATAATTAATTTAATTTAGTTTTTGTAAAATTTAATTTCAACACCTAAATTAGTATTTAGGAATACAACACTGCCACATTAATTTAGACAACTAAATAAAATGGTTTAATATTTTATTATTTGAAAAAGTTATTAATTAAATGTTTTGCTGCTACTTTAATTACCTTAGTGCATCTAAACACTTTACAAAAATGTGGTTTCTGCATCAATATTATTTATGATTTATTTTCTACAACTTGAACATTTTAGTTTTAAAGTTTGAAAACTTTTGATGTTTGCTTTTAATTCAATTTGAATTTGAATTAGTTTTGAACTAACGCGAGATTATCAACAGTAATCGAGGTGACGTGGTATCATTAGCAAGGGATTACTGTAGTCTAATTATCCGGGCGTTACAACTGTCCTCATCCACGTCATTGCATAATTTAACATCGCTTGCTAATTTGGGCACACAAAAGAGCGTACAGTACACAGACCACACTTACTGAATCAAGCAATTTTAGTAATTAAATAGAGCCAGTTGACGTAAAATTGCTCTAACAAAAGAGCAACATTATAAAAAAAGCCTAAGTATGCATAATTTTAACAAAGTCGCCGCCGCGCCGGCCTATGCATCGCCGGTGTGAGATGAGACATCGATGACTTGTCTTGGCAACATGCCGCTGTTGGTGGAATCCTGATGTCTACTAGAACTGCGTCGGTATTTCCCCAAAGAGGAAGGGATGATGCAGCACAACAACGATAGGTATTTCCCTAAGTGATGAGACCAAGTTTATCGAACCAGTAGGAGAACGAAGCAACACTACGTAAACAACACCTGCACACAAATAACAAATACTCACAACCCGACGTGTTAAAGGGGTTGTCAATCCCTTTCGGGTAACGGCGCCAGAAATTGGCAAACAGGCGTGAGAAAGTTGTAATAATTTGATAGATCAAACGCCAAATAAAGTAAAATGCAGCAAGGTATTTTTTTATTTTTAGTTTAATAGACCTAAAAATAAAAGCAAATAAAAGTAGATCGCAAAGGCAAATAATATGATAAAGAGACCCGGGGGCCGTGGATTTCACTAGTGGCTTCTCTCGAGAAAAATAGCAAACGGTGGGTAAACGAATTACTGTTGGGCAATTTATAGAACTTCAAATTATCATGACGATATCCAGGCAATGATCATTATATAGGCATCACGTCCAAGATTAGTAGACTGACTCCTACCTGCATCTACTACTATTACTCCACACATCGACCGCTATCCAGCATGCATCTAGTGTATTAAGTTCATGGAGAAATGGAGTAATGCAATAAGAACGATGACATGATGTAGACAAGATCTATTTATGTAGAAATAGACCCCATCTTGTTATCCTTAATAGCAACGATACATACGTGTCGGTTCCCCTTCTGTCACTGGGATCAAGCATCATAAGATCGAACCCATCACAAAGCACCTCTTCCCATTGCAAGATAAATAGATCAAGTTGGCCAAACAAAACCCAAATTTCGAAGAAGAAATACGAGGCTATAAGCAATCATGCATATGAGAGATCAAAGAAGACTCAAATAACTTTCATGGATAAAAAGATAGATTTAATCATAAACTCAAAGTTCATCAGATCCAAACAAACACACCGCAAAAGAGTTAAATCATATGGATCTCCAAGAGACCATTGTATTGAGAATCAAGAGAGAGAGAGAGAGAGAGAGAGAGGAAGCCATCTAGCTACTAACTATGAACCCATAGGTCTATAAGAGACTACTCACGCATCATTGGAGAGGCACCAATGGTCATGATGAACCCCTCCGTGATGCTGTCTAGATTGGATCTGGTGGTTCTGGACTCTGCGGTGGCTAGAATTGATTTTCGTTGACTCCCCTAGGGTTTTTGGAATATTGGGGTATTTATAAAGCAAAGAGTCGGTTCAGGAGGCACCCGAGGTGGGCACAACCCACCATGGCCTGCCTGGGCCTCCAGGCGCGCCCTGGTGGATTGTGCTCTCCTCTGAGCACCCCCATGGCGCTTATCCACCCCACTGGATGTCTTCTAGTCCAAAAAAATCCACAAAAAGTTTCGCTGCATTTGGACTCCATTTGGTATCGATTTCCCGTGATGTAAAAAACATGCAGAAAACAATAACTGGCACTTGTCACTATTTCAATAGGTTGGTACCAAAAATGACTATAAAATGATTACAAAACATCCAAGAATGATAATCTAACAACATGGAACAATAAAAAATTATAGATACGTTGGAGACGTATCAACTCCGCGTCCCCCCTGTCCTCGTCCTTGGCGCCGCCCTCAAGGTTGTAGTACTCGTAGTAGTGGCTGCACCAGAGGTCACGTTAGTAGTCCACCTCTGATTCCTCAACAGACATACTCTTCTCTACCTCAACCTTAGCCACGCGCAAGTCCTCCTCTCGGTGCTTGTCGTATTCAGGGCTCCGCAGACCCAAGAAAGGTTCGAACTCTGGGGCGTGTGCGAAGAACTCAACCTCTCCAACCAACCAGTTCGTTACCCCTGCGCCTCTACGCCCGCTGGCCTTGGTCGTCATGGCTTGCATCACCTCAGCCACATGAGGTGGGCACCTGCATAGAAATCTTCGCTCCTCAGGAGCCAGCCCGGGGAGGCCGCTCCATCTGGAGGTCTTGATGCCGCCCGCCTCGCGGGGCTTGGCCCCTCGCGAGGGTCTTGTCTCAAAGGTGTTGTAGATGGGCCAAACCAGGCCGTCGATGAAGCCACGCCATGGGCCGCAAGCAGGCAAGTCTGGTACCCTGGTTCCTAGAATGCCGACGACGCTCCTCGATCTCCACCACCTCCTGCATCTCCGGCACCCACTCGACGATCTCATGAGGAAGTAGGTCCTCCATGGCCATCGCCGCCTTTTTGGACATGGGTTGCATGCTGGATTCCGAGGTGGCCCGGAATATCTTGGCGTGTGCATCCTCGATCTTGGTGTGGATGGCCTCGATCTGGGCCAAGGCGACAACGGCGGCACGGATGGCAGCTCGAGCGCTCTCGGCGTCTGCAGCTGTCGTCGCAGCAGCTGCTGTAGCCGTCTTGGCTGCTGCCACTGCCATGTCGGCTACCGCAGATGCCCTCTCGACGGATGCGGCGGCGCCCAATGCAGACGCGGAGGCGCTCTCGGCATAGGAGGCGGCGCTCGGGGAGGACGAGGCCATCGTATGGGCCCTCATAAAGCGTTTCCATGGCGTCATCTTTGCAAGAAGGGGTTGCGGGAATGGGGATCGGGATTCGTGGATTCGGGGGTTGCCGGCACTAGAGCAGACGAAGTCGGCGAAGCTTAAGGAGGAAGACTTAAAAGACCCACCATTTTTCATTGCAAACAGTTCCTACAAAAAAACTATGTGTGGTGTTGTTGATATTTTTTATTAGCTGGTGAAGATGAATTTGGAGTAAAGTGGCAATGGCTGGTGTTTTAAATGTACGAGATTTTTTAGTACTAATACAATTGTCATGTCAAAATTTGGAAAATTTCAGGGGTCATTTGACTTTTTAAGTCATTTAAGTGATTTTCTAGCCATTTAATGACCGTAATTCAAATTTGAACTACATGTACATGCAACAGCTAACCATAACAGTTTGATAAGTCATATTTGTCTACTTGTGTGCGAGTTAATTCTATGTGCAATAAATTGCAAGTAATTTTCAAACATATTGGTCTCACGGTTATGACACAAAGCATGGAGTGCCATGGCATTTAAATTCCAAAAAAAATTAAAAAATGACTAGAAACACATAAAACCTTGCTTGACGTAATGGCATAGCAACAAGATGTTGTGGTAAAGAAATTTTCTGTTTGACAAAAGTTTGGACACCAACCGGAGCAACTCACTAGAAGTCTCGTGGTTCCAAGAGGGAACAATGCATGTTTGATGACTAACGAGCGATAGCTTCCTCTTATGGCCTTTAAATTTTTTCTACAGTTAACGTGCACTAATACAACTGTCATGTGAAATTTTGGAAAATTCCAGGGGTCATTTGACCTTTTTAAGACATTTAAGTGATTTTATAGCCATTTAATGACCGTAATTCAAATTTGAACTATATCTACATGCAACAGCTAACCATAACCGTTTGAAAAAACATATTTGTGTACTTGTGTGCAAGTTAATTCCATGTGTAGAACGAATTTTCAAACATATTGGTGTCACCGCTTGGACAGATGCATGGAGTGCCATGGCATTTAAATTCTAAAAAAATAAAAAAAGATCAGAAACACATGAAACCTTGTTTGATGTAATGTCATGCCATCAAGATGATGTGGTAAAAATTTGGCATGTTTGACGAAAGTTTGGACACACACCCCTCACAAACTGGAGCAACTCACTAGAAGGCTCATGGTTCCGAAAGGAACAATGCATGTTCGATGACGAACGGGCAATAGCTTCCTCTTATGGCATTCAAAAAACATTCTATAGTTAACATGCACTAATACAACTGTCATGTGAAAACTTGGAAAATTCCAGGGTCATTTGACCTTTTAAAGACATGTGAGTAATTTTCTAGCCATTTAATGACCGTAATTCAAATTTGAACTACATCTACATGCAACATCTAACTATAATAGTTTGAAAAATCATATTTGTGTACTTATGTGCGGTTTAATTCCTTGTGCAGTAAATGGGAAGGATTTTTCAAACATATTGGTGTCACGGACTAGACACATGTATGGAGTACCATGACATTTAAATTCCAAAAAAATAAAAAATATCGGAAACACATGAAACCTTGCTTGATGTAATGTCATGCCATCAAAATGATGTGGTAAATTTTTTGGCATGTTTGACGAAAGTTTGGACACACACCCCTCAGAAACCGGAGCAACTCACTAGAAGGCTCGTGGTTCTGAGAGAGAACAATTCATGTTTGATGATGAATGGGCGATAGCTTCCTCTTATGAACTTCAAAAAATTCTATAGTTAATGTGCACTAATACAACTGTCATGTGAAAATTTAGAAAATTCCAGGGGTCATTTGACCTTTTAAAGATAATTTTCTAGCCATTTAATGACCATAATTAAAATTTGAACTACATCTACATGCAATGGCAAACTATAACGGTTTGGAAAATTATATTTGTGTACTTGTGTACGAGTTAATTCCATGTGCAGTAAATTGCAAGGAATTTTCAAACATATTGGTGTCATGGCCTACACACATGCATGGAGTGCCATGACATTTAAATTCCAAAAAATTTAAAAATGATCAGAAACAGATAAAACCTTGCTGGATGTAATGTGATGCCACAAAGATGATGTGGTATTTTTTGCATGTTTGACGAAACATCGGACACCCCCCCCTCACAAACCGGAGCAACTCACTAAAGGTTCATGGTTCCGATAGGGAATAATGCATGTTTGATGATGAACGGGCAGTAGCTTCCCCTTATGGCCTTGAGATGTTTTACATTTAACATGAACTAATACAACTGTCATGTGAAAATTTAGAAAATTCCAGCGCTCGTTTGACCTTTTAATACATTTATGTGATTTTCTAGCCATTTAATGACCGTAATTCAAATTTGAACTACATTTACATGCAACAGCTAACATGACGGTTTGAAAAATCATATTTGCGTACTTGTGTGCGAATTAATTCCATGTGCAGTAAATTCAAACGAATCTTCAAGCATATTGGTGTCACGGCTTGGACACATGTATGGAGTGCCATGGCATTTAATTCCAAAAAATAAAAAATGATCAGAAACACATGAAACCTTGCTTGCTGTAATGCCATGCCACCAAGATGATGTGGTACAAAAATTGGCTTGTTTGACGAAAGTTTGGACACACACCCCTCACAAACCGGAGCAATTCACTAGAAGGCTCGTGGTTCCGAAAGGGAACAATGCATGTTTGATGAAGAATCGGCGATAGCTTCCTCTTATGGCCTTCAAATTTTTCTACAGTTAACGTGCACTAATAAAACTGTCATGTCAAAACTTGGAGAATTTCAGGGGTCATTTGACCTTTTTAAGACATTTAAGTGATTTTCTAGCCATTTAATGATTGTAAACCAAATTTGAACTACATCTACATGCAACAGCTAACCATAACGGTTTGAAAAATCATATTTGTATACTTGTATGCGAGTTAATTCCATGTGCAGTAAATTGGAACGAATTTTCAAACATATTGATGTCACGTCTTGGACACATGCATGGAGCGCCATGGCATTTACATTCCAAAATATAAAAAAAATGACCAGACGATGTAAATATCTAGTGTTCAAAAAAGAAAATGTAAAGATCTGGCAAGACAACCGGATACCACACGATTGGCACTCCATTTCGCGCCTTGAGGTTTGGCAGGTGAGTGGCGCAGGTTATTAATCAAACGCGGTTCTGTATTGGAGACGGTCAACTATTAAGTTGATACACGGCTTTTGTTGCAGGAATCATGTGTAATTCAAACTACAACACTCGTAAATTCCGGCGACCGACGTGTGTATTGTTCCCGTCGGTCTAGATTCCAGCTGCCAATAAATACTACCTTGCTCATGTCGTCCCGTCTGCATTCTCATCTACATCCTCCCCTCGCTCGCCCTCTCTCTCTCCTCTCCCTCTCTCTCTCTCTCTCTCACTCTCACTCTCAAATCTCTGCCATGGCACCGCCGATTTGCCCACGCGCTGACGAGGAGCCCCCCCAGAGGACGCTCAGTCGAAGAGCACTGACGAGGAGGACCCCAATGTGCCGCCGGACGAGGCTGCACTGAACCCCCCAACTTTGAGTGGTTTTGAGGCCAGTACAATCTTTGCATGTGGAAGTCGCTGGCGCCGACTGAGAAAGCCAGGCAAGTGGTGTTCAAGAAGGAGATGGCATTGGAGGAAGCCAGGTATCAGGCAGCCCGTGAAGCCTGTGATGCCGCCTGGAAAAAGGAGGTGGTGGAGCTTTGGGGGCGGGCGCGTCGTCATGAAGAGGAGGTGTACGAGGGCGGGTACTTCGCGAGAAAGGTCAATGGCGCTAGGCACCTCATCACTGCAAGGAGGTGGGCCGATGAGCTCCAGCTTGCCATTGACGAGGAGCTCCGATGGACGCCCAACTAATTGGCAAGATCATTCATGCTCATGTGCTAGCAAGAGGCATATCGGTGCATCAAGCGCTGCGAGGCAGAGGAGGCGGAGTACTGCCTCTGTGCTGGGAAGACGCCGCACACCAGGGAGCTGCTGTCGAGGGGCTGCCGTAATACTGCCCCCAGGAGGGATTATTAGTTTTAGTATTGTTTATTTTCAATTTTATGCATTGTACCTAGTAGTTAAGTATCATCACGTATATGTGATGATATTATATATATTCTGTGATGAACTAATGAACAATTAATATATATTATGAGTTCCATTTTCTATCTGTTTTCGTATACTAATTTGTATCTAGCTGTTATCATCCGCATATACAGAATGGAAAGCATACACACACACATTGAAACAGAACATATAAGAACGGAAAACAGAGTACACACATTGAAACAGAGCAATAAACAGAGCAATATTATGATTGTTGCGAATACATAGTGATCCATGTCAAAACGACTCAACAAAATAATATGCGTCCATGAGACCATGACCAGCAGCCCTTGGCTACGGTAGCTCTTGGCTCTGCCTGAACTCATGCAGGCGTTCATCCAAGCGGTCGACATGCTTGTGGTATAGCTGGAGCACGATCTCGAGCTCCAAGTTGGCTATTTCATCGAAGATCACAAGCTCGAGGATGCGACGACCATGTTCTTCTACTATGCCTAGGTGGACACCTGGGCCAACGAGGCGGTCGAGCCTAGCGACCAGCATGTTGGCATCGAGCGGGCCGCGGACAAGGCGAATGGTGTGACCCATGCAAACGGCGATGCGGGCATTCGGTGCAAGTACGACGCGACCGGCCTTTGGTGCAAGTACAGCACAGACGGCCTCTACCCACTCCTAGCGAGGATTGGGGGTACTGACGGGATGTGTACCCAGCTGCGACGCCCTGTCGACTGATACGTCTCCAACGTATCTATAATTTTTGATTGCTCCATGCTATATTATCTACTGTTTTAGGCAATGTTGGGCTTTATTATCCACTTTTATATTATTTTTGGGACTAACCTATTAACCGGAGGCCCAACCCAGATTTGTTGTTTTATGCCTATTTCAGTGTTTCGAGGAAAAGGAATATCAGACGGAGTCAAAACGGAACGAAATCAACTGGAGAAGTTATTTTTGGAAGGAAACCCACCTGATGGACTTGGAATCCACGTCAGAAGATACGGAGGTGCTCACGAGGGTGGGGGGCGTGCCCACCCCCCTAGGGCACGCCCCCTGCCTCGTGGGCCCCCCGAAGCTCCACCGACGTACCCCTTGCACCCATATATACCTATGTATCGTAAAACTTCCAGAACAGAAGATAGATCATGAGTTCCGCCACCGCAAGCCTATGTAGCCACCAAAAACCTCTTGGGATCCCGTTCCGGCACCCTGCCGGAGGGGGAACCCATCACCGGTGGCCATCTTCATCATCCCGGGCCTATCCATGACAAGGAGGGAGTAGTTCACCCTGGGGGCTGAGGGTATGTACCAGTAGCAATGTGTTTGATCTCTCTCTCTCTCTCTCTCGTGTTCTCTCTCGTGTTCCCTCTTGGCACGATCTTGATGTATCCCGAGCTTTGCTATTGTAGTTGGATCTTATGACGTTTCTCCCCCTCTACTCTCTTGTGATGAATTGAGTTTCCCCTTTGAAGTTATCTTATCGGATTGAGTCTTTTATGAGAACACTTGATGTATGTCTTGGTGATCAACTTGCGGGTTTCGTGACATTGGGAACCTATGCATAGGGGTTGGCACACGTTCTTGACTCTCCGGTAGTAGCTTTGGGGCACTCTTTGAAGTACTTTTATGTTGGTTGGATGAATATGAGATTGTGTGATGCATATCGTATAATCATGCCCACGGATACTTGAGGTGACAATGGAGTATCTAGGTGACATTAGGGTTTTGGTTGGTTTGTGTCTTAAGGTGTTATTCTAGTCGAAGTCTTTTATAGATTGATCCGAAAGAATAACTTTGAGGTGGTTTCGTACCCTACCATAATCTCTATGTTTGTTCTCTGCTATTAGTGGCTTTGGAGTGACTCTTTTTGCATGTTGAGGGCTTGTTATATGATCTATCTATGTTATTATTTTTGAGAGAACTTGCACTAGTGAAAGTATGAACCCTAGGCCTTATTTCCTATCATTGCAATACCGTTTACACTCACTCTTACCACTTGTTACCTTGCTGTTTTTATAATTTCAGATTACAAAAACCTTTATCTACTATCCATATTGCACTTGTATCACCATCTCTTCGTCGAACTAGTGCACATATACAATTTACCATTGTATTGGGTGTGTTGGGGACACAAGAGACTCTTTGTTATTTGGTTGCAGGGTTGTTTGAGAGAGACCATCTTCATCCTACGCCTCCTACGGATTGATAAACCTTAGGTCATCCACTTGAGGGAAATTTGCTACTGTCCTACAAACCTATGCACTTGCAGGCGCAACAACGTCTACAAGAAGAAGGTTGTGTAGTAGACATCATCGACAACAGGCAAGTGCCGATGGATTCACTCTTGCTGTGCGGAGCGTCGCACCTCTCGCTCTGCGGCGCTCCAACGGTCTCGTTGTGCGGTGAGCCACAGCCTATCGACGCGGATGCACCTAGCTTGCTCTGCAATGCACCATCGATCATGTTGTGCGGCAAGCTGCAGCCTCTCGGTGCTGACATGCCTATCTTGATCCGCGGTGCTGAAGCGCCGTGCGCCAAGGGTCTGCTCAACCCTGGCGATGACGTGCAGCAAGGCATCATTTGTCGCGTTCCCGGGGAGCGCCTCGGCCTCACGGGCCGTGCCGCCTTCTCATTTTCCTCGTCGAGGAGGTTCATTGCAGAGGCGGCGCTTCTGTGGGTTGGCATGCTTGGAAAAGGTGGATGTGCTACAGGCTGCGCTTGTTGCCTCGGTGCGTCGCCCACCCCCTAGGTTTATGCGCAATATCGCTGGGTGGTGGCGGGAAACCATGAGGAAATGGCGGGAAATGGTGGCGTGGTCATAAAACACCATCAATTAATGGAAACTTAGCATAGAAGGAACATCAAGCTAGCACGACGCGTGCGGGCACGTTGCTCGCCCAAGGCTATGATCCATATACTTGTGTGCCCAACAGAGCACACTATTCACAGTAAATAATACTTTTCCATTTATCCTTGTAGAGCAGTGGCGGCAAGCGTCACAAGAATAAGTAGATGATGATCATATGATCATTTATCCTAGTTAATTATGCATGTAATAGTTTACTTTGGTGTGTGGAAATGTGATGTTTATACTAGCCACATATGTAATTCGATGTTTAATTGGTTGTGCAATCATGTCCTTATTAGTATATATGTTGTTGTTCTGTATGGAACCACATTACACACATACTAGACAATGGAACCCGTCGGTGATGATTTCATCAATCACTCACAATTGTATACCAGCAATCGTTTGCTCACAACACACACTGTTGGGGAACGTTGCATGCCAAAAAATTCCCTACGCTCACCAAGATCAATCTAGGGGATGAACATCTATGAGAGGAGAGATTGCATCTACATACCCTTGTAGATCGCTAAGTGGAAGCGTTAATAAATGCAGTTGATGTAGTCGAACATCTTCGCGATCCAATCACGATCTGTCCCGTGAACTCCCGATCCAAGCGCCGAACGGACGGCACCTCCGCGTTTAACACACATACAGCTTGATGACTCCTTCACTTCCTCGATCCAGCGAGCGATGGTGAAGTAGTAGATCGAGTCCTCCGGCAACACGACGGCATGGCAGTGGCGGTGGCGGAGCAATCTCGGTAGAACTTCGCTAAGCCACGCAGAGAGAGAGAGGGAGGGAGAGAGAGAGAGAGAGAGGAACTACAAGGGGGAGGGATGGCAGTACCATGGCATCGATGGGGTCCGGCTTCCCTCCCTCTACCCCTCTATATATAGGGGGAAGGGAGGAGGAGGGGGCGCACTAGGGTTTCCCCTAAGGGGGCGGCGGCCACCACAGATGGGGGCGCCCCTAGGGAAACCCTAGGGTGACTTGCCCCCAAGCCAGGTGGAGGGCAGCCCTAGGGGCGCCCCACCTCCTCTGGTGATCATGGGAGGAGGTGAGGGGGCGCAAAGCCCCTTAGTGGTCGGGTGTGCTCCCTCTCTTTGGCCCATGAGGCCCCCAACACTTGCCGGGGCCCCCAGAAACCCCTTCCAGTTCTCGTGGCCATAACCTGGTACCCCTGGAACAGTTCCAGACTCCGATACCCTTCGTCCTATATATCAATCTTCACCTCCCGACCATTCCGGAGTTCCTCGTCATGTCCAAGTTCTCATCCGCGACTCCGAACAACCTTCGGTTACCACCATAGCAACTCAACTATACTTATATCATCACCAAACATTAAATGTGTAGACCTTCCGGGTTCGAGAACTATGCAGACATGACCGGGACACCTCTACAGCCAATAACCAATAGCGGGACCTGGATGTCCATATTTGTTCCCACATATTCTACGAAGATCTTTATCGGTTGAACCTCGATGTCAAGGATTCAGATAATCCCATATGTAGTTCCCTTTGTCTATCGTTATGTTACTTACCCGAGATTCGATCGTCGGTATCACCATACCAAGTTCAATCTCGTTACCGGCAAGTCTCTTTACTCGTTCCACAATACAACATCCGGTGGCTAACCCATTAGTCGCATTGCTTGCAAGCTCATTGTGATGCTGTATTACCGAGTGGGCCCTGAGATACCTCTCCGTAATACGGAGTGACAAATACCAGTCTTGATCCATGCCAACTTAGCAGACACCCTCAGAGATACCTGTAGATCACCTTTATAGTCACCCAGTTACGTTGCGACATTTGGTACACACAAGGTACTCCTCCGGTGTCAGTGACTTGCATGATCTCATGGTCATAGGAACATACACTTGACATGCAGAAAACGATAGCAATAAACTTGAGACAATCATATACTATGTTCATAGTTTGGGTCTTGTCCGTCACATCATTCTCCTAATGATGTGATCACATTATCAAATGACAACTGATGTCTATGGCTAGGAACCATAACCCTCTTTGATCATGGACCTAGCCTGCTAGAGGCTTACTAGGGACATGTTGTTGGTTATGTATCCACACATGCATTTGAGTTTCCGGTCAATACAATTGTAGCATGGATAATAAACGATTATCATGAACAAGGAAATAGAATAATAACCACTTCAGTTCATGAGGATTGGGTGATTGTGTCCATCCACCCGCACCCCAATGAGGTATTTTTTCCCAATGTTCATGAAGTTCTTGAAGAGTTTCTGCAAGGAGTTGAGCAAGTGGGGTTTAGAGAAATTCAGTCGTGCCCCTGTGGTGAAGACTACATTCAGTTCATGCATGTTCGAGATAGAGATAGGCTAATCAGGTAGAGTCGTCATCCTTTTGGAGATGTGTTCATTTATTTTACCAAGCACAATGAGGGTAGAAACTGGCGCTGGATCCATTTCAACACAACTTGCTAGTTACTGTTTATAGGAGTTCCTTTTGATTACTAGAATACAGAGGATATTGTTGTTGCCATTGCAAAATGGGGTAGAATCATCAGTTGGGAAAGAGAAGATGCTCTGAGAGGAAAGATCTTGGTCAAAGCTATAGTAACTGATCTCATTGACATTCCAAAGAGCATCAAGTGGTCTGAGGGAGAATGTTTTGAAGAAGAGTCTTGGACCTGCTCTATTGAGGTTTTGCTGGCAGAGATGCTGGGTGGTGGTCCTATTGATGAGGACCCGATACCACCTCATGGAGTGGATCCACATCCTGTGCCACACATGCTAATGACTTTCCAGGTTTTCAACCTATGCGAGTGAACAATGTGCAGGCACAAAATGATGATTGTGATGAGTGGGATGAGCATGAGGAGCAAGAGCATTGGGCATTCCCTCAGCAACCCCCCCTTGTGCCAGTTCAACAACAAGCATAAATTCCTATATTGCAAGATGATGGTGCACCTAACAGTAGTATTACCACAACGTTCTCTCTGTCAGATGGCATCCGTTCTATTACACATACTGCTAGTGAAGAAATGAACCAGGGAGTTCCAGTCCCACCAATGGGCCTGGGGCTTCTCAACATTGCTATGGCATATTGATGACCCACAAGTATATGGGATCAATTGTAGCTCTTTTCGATAAGTAAGAGTGTCGAACCCAACGAGGAGCAGAAGGGAATGACAAGTGGTTTTCAGCAAGGTAATGTCTGCAAGTGCTGAAATTGTAAGTAACATAGTAGTTTAGTAGCAAGATAATTTGTAACGAGCAAGTAACGATAGTAGTAACAAAAGTGCAGCAAGGTAGCCCCAATCCTTTTGAGGCAAAGAACATGCCAAAATGGTCTCTTATAATAGGCAAAGCAATCTTGAGGGTACATGGGAATTTCATCTAGTCACTTTCATCATGTTGATTCGATTCGTATTCGCTACTTTGATAATTTGATATGTGGGTGGACTGGTGCTTAGGTGCTATTCTTACTTGAACAAACCTCCTACATATGATTAACCCCCTCGCAAGCATCCGCAACTACAAGAAAAGTATTAAGAATAAATTCTAACCATAGCATTAAACTTTTGGATCCAGTCGGTCCCTTATGGAATAGCGCATAAACTAGGGTTTAAGCTTCTGTCACTCTTGCAACCCATCATCTAATAACTACTCCACAATGCATTCCCTTAGTCCCAAATATGGTGAAGTGTCATGTAGTCGACGTTCACATGACATCACTAAGGGAATCACAACATAGATACTATCAAAATATCTAACACATATCAAGTTCACATGATTACTTGCAACATGATTTCTCCCGTGACCTCAAGAACAAAAGTAACTACCCACAAATGATAATCATGCTCAAGATTAGAGGGGTATTAAATAGCATAATGGATCTGAACATATAATCTTCCACCAAATAAACCATATACTAATCAACTACAAGATGTAATCAACACTACTAGTCACCCACAAGCACCAATCTATAGTTCCGGTAACAAGATTGAACATAAGGGTTGAACTAGGGTTTGAGATGAGATGGTGTTGTTGAAGATGTTGATGGATATTGCCCTCCCTAAGACGGGAGAGTTGTTGGTGATGATGACGATGATGATTTCCCCCTCCGAGAGGGAAGTTCCCCCGGTGGAATTGCTCCGCCGGAGGGCAAAAGTGCTCCTGCCAAGTTCCGCCTCAAGACGGCGGCGCTCTGTCCTAAAAGTCCTCTCCTTATTTTTTATAGATCAAAATGACCTATATACCAGAAGATGGGCACCGGAGGTGGGCCTGGGTGAGCACAACCCACCAGGCGCGCCCTGGTGTCTTATGCTCACCAGGGTGGCCCCCTCTGGTACTTATTTGCTCCAATATTATTTATTTATTCCATAAAAATTCTTCACAAAGTTTCAACTTGTTTGGAGTTGTGTAGAATAGGTAGCCTAACGTAGCTTTTCCAGGTCCAGATTCCCAGCTGCCAAAATTCTCCCTCTTTATGTGTACCTTGCATATTATGAGATAAAATGCATTAGAATTACTCCAAAAAGCATTATTATGCATAAAAACATCATACATAACAGTAGGAAAACATGATGCAAAATTGACATATCAACTCCCCCAAGCTTAGACCTCGCTTGTCCTCAAGCGAAACCGAAATCGAAATACATGTCCACATGCTTAAAGAGAGAGGTGTCGATACAAAAAAAATACGGACATAGCAACATCATGTAGATTATTATAACAGCAACAAATTTTATCATAGACTCTTATCATAGAACTTTTATCATAGACTTCTCATGAATAAGTAACAATTCATCACACTAATGAAGTATAAAGCATAAACTCTATTAGAAACCAACAAACTATGTTCGTAGTCAACTTTGCAACTACAATTCATAGTATTTTCAGGAAGGGACATGTATCGGAGTCTTTAGGCAAGTCCACATACTCTACCATCATATAGTCTTCTATGATTGCTGACACTCATCGCATACACATGAGCAAAACATTTCAACCGGACACATAGAAAGATAGGGGCTTATAGTTTCGCCTCCCAACATATTCACCTCAAGGGTGATGTCAACAATAATAACTCATGCCACCCATATTCAACTGAAATTTGTGCCTAGATCTTTCCTCACCACATGATGCTTGCCAAAGGAGAAAAATAAAAAGGAATAGAGAGAAAAACTTTGACTCTTACATAAAAGTAAATACATAAAAGTAAAATATAGGCCCTTCGCAGAGGGAAGCAGAGGTTGCCATGTGCTTGTTTACATATATGCTCAACCCCTTAGTGAAAAAGAACGTCACATTGTATTGCCCCTTTTGATGGCAACCTTTATTATGCAGTTTGTCACTTTTATTCTTCACCATCACAAGTTCGTACACTGCTCAATTTTCTCTTACACTAAATGATCTCACACTTTAGAAGAAATTTTTATTGCCTTATTGCACCGATGACAACTTACTTGAGGGATCTTGCTCAATCCCTAGGTAGGTATGGTGGACTCTTGAAAATAAGATTTGGATTTAAGGGTTTTTGGATGCACAAGTAGTATCTCTACTTAGTGCGGAATTTTTGGCTAGCAAAGATAGGGGCCAAGCACCACATGTTAAAGGATCTATGACAATATAACTTCTATGTGAATATGAACAAACATAAATCATTACATTGTCTTCCTTGTCCAGCGTCAAAATTTTTGGCATATAATATTTTGATGGGGTCTCACAATCACAGAAGATTTCTAGGATAGTGTATTTATATGTGAATGATCTCTTCCCTTATTAATTCTTTAATGAATTGCATCATTGACCAATGCTATGTTTGTCAATCTCTAATAAAATTTCCTACTTATACTTTTCCTTATGTGGTGTCATCACCTACCATAAGATTAGTATATGATCTTTTTCATTTATTTCTTTTCTTTTTATTTATTTCCTTTCTTTTTATTGCAACATGAAAGTAAAGAAAGCAAAAACTCAAACTAAACTTTATTATATATCTCGCACACGATTACAAGGATAGATCACTAAGCAAACTCTTGAAAAGAAAGGATCGAACTAAATTTTATTCATCTAAAGAAAAAGATAACTATATCGAACTAAGATAAGTAAAGGCAAAATATAGTGGGGATGATACGATACCGGGGCACCTCCCCCAAGCTTGGCGGAAGCCAAGGGGAGTGCCCATACCCGATACTCAGTTTCCTTTTGGTGATGAAGAAGAAGGTGGTGGTGAAGTAGAGGAGACCCTGTCCTTCAAGATTAAGAGATTGTCCAATCTACAGATGACACTCCGGAGGAAGATGATGTGCTCTTGATGCAGAATATTTTCACGAGTGTGATATTTATTTTGCACACGAACCATTTCAATGATTCGAAAGGCTTCAATCTCAGTAGGGGTAAGATGAGCATAGTAAGGCTTAAGGATATCTTCTTCTTCCTCCTCGGCCGGCAGTGATTGCTTGACCATCGGGGCTTGATCTACGGTAACCTCCTTGATCGTGTCTCCCTTGACTACCTCTATAGTCTCTTCTCTCTTCAGCTCGATCTTCATCAACCAAGCATCCTCTTCCATGTTGTTGGAGGAAGAAGAAGACATGATTCCTGGCTCAACAGATCTGACCAAAAACAACAAGAAAAGAAAAAAAATCTCCATGATACGGTGGTCAACAGGTTCGGGGGGTACATAAAGATTTTTTATCTGGGGAAAGAAGCAAACGGTAGAAAACCGGAGTCCGGATGGTACCCGAGGTGGGCACAACCCACCTGGCCAGGCGCGCCCTGGTGTCTTGTGCCCACCAGGGTACGCTTCCTGGTTGTTTCTTATTTTCCTAATTTTCTAAATATTCCAAAACTGACAAAAAATATTTTTGCGGATATTTTGGAGTCCGTTTACTTACCGTATCACATACCTCCTTATTTTTACGATTGTGGAGTGTTCAGGAAGGACTCTTTTATGTGTTCTTCCGGTGTTAAAGTTTGGATAATATTACTTTCAACATTAATGGGCGTACCTGAGATATAATGTTTTATTCGTTGCCCATTAACAACCTTTGGGTTAGTACCTTCGACATTAATTATTGGGACTAAAAGTGCTAGCTATCGACTAGAGGGGGGGGGGGTGAATAGGCGATTTTTATCAAAGTCTTCAAAGCGTGGAAGTTTCGAAGACAAACAATAGAAATAACCTAATTGATATGCAGCGGAAGATGGACTACACCAACCAAGCCATAGTCAAGTATGCAATAGCGTTAACGTACGAAGACTAATAGCAGCTAGGTAGTAGGATCAGGATGGAAGATAGTATGAAGCCAATCAACAATAGTAGTCAAGCAATGAATTCAATCAGATAAGACAGATAAGCAATGACTTCACGAAGACAAACTCAAAGTAAAGGAGGGAAGAGATAGAACCAGTCACTTGTTGAAGACACAGGATTCGTTGGACCAGTTCCAGTTGCTGTGACAACTGTACGTCTGGTTAGGGAGGCTGAGATTCAACTCAGAAGACCGTGTCTTCACCTTATTCCCCTTGAGCTAAGGACACTAAGTCCTCGCCCAATCACTCTGGTAAGTCTTCAAGGTAGACTTCCGAACCTTCACAGACTTCGTTCACCCGGCAATCCACAATGACTCTTAGATGCTCAGAACGCAACGCCTAACCGGCTGGAGGATGCACAGTCCTCAAGTGTAATAAGTCTTCAGGTCACATAGACAGAAAGACTTCAGTGTTGCCTAACACTCTTTGGCTCTGGGTGTTTGGGCTTTGTCCTCGCAAGGATTTCTCTCTCAAAGGCTTCGAGGTGGGTTGCTCTCAAAACGACAAAAGCCGTAAACTAACTCTGAGCAGCCACCAATTTATGGTGTAGGGGGTGGGCTATTTATAGCCACAAGGCAACCCGACCTGATTTGTCCGAAATGACCCTGGGTCACTAAAGAACTGACACGTGTTCCAACAGTCAGATTTCAAACACACGCGGCAACTTTACTTGGGCTACAAGCAAAGCTGACTCATCCAGCTCTGGATAAGATTTGCTCTCATTGTCTTCGCTCGAAGACATACGATTTGGGTTGAGCATCACTTCAGTCACTCTGACTTAGTTCACTTGGACCCCACTTAACAGTACGGTGGTTCCTATGACTCAACAAAGAAGAAAAAGGAAACAACGAAACCACACAGTCTTCGCGCTCCATAGTCTTCACGCAATGTCTTCTCATGTCATAGTCTTCAATATGAATATCTTCTCATATCACCATTGTCTTCAATGTCTTCATACATTTTTAGGGGTCATCTCCGGTAGGTAAACCGAATCAATGAGGGACACTACCTGCGTTATCCTGCAATTCTCACAAATGCATTAGTCCCTCAACCAACTTTGTCATCAATACTCCAAAACCAACTAGGGGTGACACTAGATGCACTTACAATCTCCCCCTTTTTGGTGATTGATGACAAACTGGTTGAAGTTTTCAACGGGGATAAAGTATGTGAAATTGTAAAGGATAGGAATTGTCTTCATAAGTAGCAAGGGCTCCCCCTGAAGATGTGCATATAAGTAATTTTGCTTTTGAATGCAAATGCACATGGCAGGTTGTACTTGTGGAGATCCACTTCAACTTATGAAGATAATT
The DNA here is from genome assembly GCF_002162155.2 of Triticum dicoccoides. Lineage (NCBI taxonomy): Eukaryota > Viridiplantae > Streptophyta > Magnoliopsida > Poales > Poaceae > Triticum > Triticum dicoccoides. Next base: position 397,497,817 of record NC_041383.1, on the reverse strand, counting down.
CATCATGCATGAAATGATATAGCAAATAGGATGACATGCATAATGAAAAATGGACGTCTGCAGGATGGTCTAAGTGCGGAAGTTATCACCGCACATGCGGAATTTATCATCGCATCACAGTAAAGAAAATAAGTAGCAGACGACCATCAAGTTTAGGTGTTACAACTCAAAGAACCAAATGTTTTAAAAAGCAAGAGTTGTAAGCATAAGGCAAAAATATAATGCAACCGCCCATATGAACCCGCTTGAAGACTATCAAACTCATATGCTTCTCCCCCTTTTGTCAGTAATGACCAAAAAGGTTTGAAGACATAGAGCATCTACTCGTCCTCATGAGGAGTAGTTGAAGCAGCAGGGTTGTCGTTGTCGTTTGGCGGTGCAGACGAACTTGGTGCAGTGTCGATGCGTGCAGAAGTAGGAGGTGGTGAAGTAGCATCATCTTCGTCATCGATCACTCTGGCATTGACAGTTGCCGCGGAGGAAGAATATTCAGAGTCTTCAAGAGATGGAGTACGATGTAGGACAACAGTCCGTGGAGGAGTGGAGTCAAACTGGAATCGTTCATTGAAGCCATCGTCTTGAAGATCTGCTTCAGCACTAAGCAGGGTCAGGTTCTTCCATGATCGCCGGCAAGTTTCATGAGCAACAAAGGCATTCTTGGTGGCAAGGTTGCGAATGCGATTGACATCCACCAAGAGGCTTTGCATCTGTCTTTTGAGCCAAAAGTGATGTTTATCCTGTTTCTGATGAAGGTCCACAAGAAGTTCTCGGTCATTGAGAACGCGAGAACGCTTCCGAGGCCTTTGGGCAATGGTGCTTTCAGTGGCTTCAGTAGGTGCTCGATGAGGCAGACAAGTATTTCCAGCCAATGGATAGATTCGTGTTGTTGCTTGAACACCTTCAATGGGTTGAGTGAAGCTTTGGTGCTCGGCATTCTGAAGACAAAGAGGCTTCTTGGCAGGGTCAGAATATATAGCTTCAACTGACATATCAACCTCTGGTAGAAAAATCACATGATTGCGAGCAGAAGGTTGATAGTTGACAGATGAGTGTCGCTTGATGAGGCGCATGACCCATGGAGCATAAAACTTCAGACCAAACAGATCAGATCCAGATGCAGCCAGTTGCCTGATGAAGAAGTCTTGCGCATTGAAGCTGATGCCATTGAGAATGTAGAAGACCAAAGTCTTCATAGCTCCTTCAAGCTTTGCCGCTGATGAATGTCCTTTGATAGGCCATAGAGTTCTCCTGATGATGTGATATATGGTGCGTGGCAGATACTCAAGGTCTTCAACAAAGAACTCTGTTGGATATTCAACATCACGTGGCAAAGGCTTCATCATGCTCAACATCTGACTCATATTGGGTTCAGGCTTATGGAAGATGCTTTCCAAAGCATTGCGGTGATTTTGACAACCAGGTTCATAGAGTTCTTCGGGAGTGGATAGGCCAGTAAGCTCAATGATGTCGAGAGCTTTGGCTTCATGATGAACATTTCCTGTCATCCACTCTAGAATCCATGTCTTGATATCTCTGTTGTAGCCGCGAATGTGCAGAGTAGCATAGAATTGAAGCAATAGCTCTTCATTCCAGTGTTCTTTATCTGTGACAAAACTGAGCAGCCCAGCATCACGAAAGCAGTCAAGTGCTTCTTCTAAGAAGGGCAGTCCAGTAATGGCTTCAGTGTCGAGGCGCATATGAGGGAAAATGCGCCCTTGATCATACAGAACACAGGAGTAATAGCTTCGCTGCTGATGACTCCAGAACCGATCTGATGATTATCTTGGCTTCGTGTAGGGGTTCTTCGAGCTTTCAAAGAATGTGTTGTGGCTCTTGAAGCCATTAGCATTGAAAGACCCTGGTGAGTTTGCAGTACCTGGAAACCTTGGCAGTCTTGGCTTGGGCTTCTGGACCTGAGGCCTATGCTCAATGTGATAGTCAAATTGAGGACCAGAGACATTAGGCGGAGGGACCAGAACGGGCCATCTTACTGTGATTAGCTCACCATGATTGTATGCTTGCTCGATTGTATAGGGCCGTGGTGGCGGAACAGGAGCAGTGGCAGCAACTGAGGCTTCAGGCTGCACAACAGGTGCTTCAGGAGCAGTTGCCTCATTAGCTTCAGGTGCAGTGGCCTCATTAGCTTCAGGCACACTGGTTGGTTCAAGCTCCACATTAGCTTCAGCCATGACAACGTCATTGGCTTCACTTGCGTTGGTTGTGGCAGCTTCAGGATTTTCAACCTCCACTTGAGGAGCTGGAGGGTCAGGCACAGACATGTTCACTTCATGAACTGTTTCTTCAGGAATGGGGGGTGTAGAGACACGTTCTTCTTGACATTCCTCATCGGCTGATGCAGCCGGATTGTCTTCAGCAGCTTGTGCTTCAGACACAGAGACATTCACAGTTGGAGTGGCTTCAGAGAACACTTGACGTGCAACAGGTTGACGGTGCACTTCTCCTTCTGGAACGCTCGAAAGAGGGACTTGAGGCCTTGGTCCTTTGTGAAGCCTTTGTAGTACATGCGACACCTTTGGAGATGGAGTGGGCAGGTCCTCATCCTCTTCAACTTGGACGGATGGTGTGGTTTGTTGTTGTTGGGGAGTACTGGGGGAGTCTTGTTGCTGTGGGTGATCAGCCCACGATGCATCCTGAGCAATTGGCGTCAGAGGACGACCAATGCTGATGTTTTCGCTGTTCGTACGAACAGGCGATGATACCACATTATATTCGATCTGAGGAAGAACTTCATCATCTTCAACATTGTCATGATGACCAATGTCTTCAGCAGCGGTGGGTTCAGCTGCTGGTATATCTTCAGCTTCAGGAGCCTCTATGGAAGCAGGCTCATGAACAGTCATGCGAAGTTCTTGGGATGCAGATGAAGGATGAACCACTGAGATGGGTTCAACAACAAGGGGCTCTTTGGGAGCAGCCCGACTCTTCTTGGTCTTGCGCTTCTTCTTGGAGGGAGCGGCATCAGAAGCTTCAGTGTTCTTCCTCTTTCTGGCTTCAGCCTCGGCAGCCCTCGTCTTCTTCTGTTCTGAAGCAGTTGTGGTGACCTTTGGCTTCGAGCCAGTCATGCTGCTCGGGAAGATAATGCGAGGGGCTTCTTGGCTTGAAGGTGCAGGCTGGTCAGCAGGAAGCTTCTTCTTTTTCTTTGCAGCCATCCTGGGGTCAATGCCAGGACGGCCAAGTGACTTGCGCTTCTCAGCCTCATTGTAGGCAAGCACACACTTATCAGCCAAACTCTTCATGCGCTCACAAGAGCCTTGAGCTTCTTGGCGCTTCTTTAGAAAAGCTTCTTTAAGCTCATGCAGCATGACCTTGAAGTTTCTGACGTCTTGAACACTGAGCTTCGCCACATGCTTCTTGAATTGAGCCTTCTCATAATCAATTTTGTTCTTCAGCTCAACGATGCGCTGAGCAAGAGCTAGCTCAGAAGCAATGGCGCCATTGAAAGAGACGCTGAGGCCAATGGGAAGCTGCAAATCTTCAAAGCTTAGATTGGGGGTGTCGAACCTCTCATCAATGAAGTTATGGATGATAGCCACGTCAAAGAGAGGCAAGTTGTTGAACATTTCTGCTTCTTCCTTGCTCTTTATCAGTTGCTCAAGGGCATCATCTGCAAGATCTTCATCACTGGACAGATCAATGGGCTCTTCACACAAAATGGCGGCAGGAGTCAAGGCTTGATCAGTATGCCTGACAAGTTGCTTTTTCTTCTCCATCTTCTTGGAGATGCGGGATTGATCTTCAGACTGCACACTGGCTTCAGGAGGTGCAGTGGCCAGTGGCTTCACACGAGAAGCTTTTGGAGGTGCAGCTGATGATGAAGCCTTAATTTTGTTTGGCTTCTACGGCCTTGGAGGAGGAGCTGGGGCTTCATCAGAATCAGCCTCATTGTCAGAATGATCCACTTTGGCACCTTGTACCAAGATGTAGGAGATGAGGCCATCAAGGCTTGCAAAGGGGCCAATTCTGTTTTCTTCAGCTTCATGAGTGCCATCATCACGGGGAGCAGAGGGACCAGGATTGAAGTCTAATCCCCGTGACTTCTTGTTTTCCTTTGCCGAAGCCTTAGCAAACTGGAAGTTGCACTTGAAGAGATTGTCGTCACGACACCAGAGCAATGATGATGGGTCGGCTTCTTCAGGCTGTGGTCCACGGACCATGCAAGGATAGAATTCTTGCGCAATGGCTTCAGCTTTGTTCTTGGGGGGAAGGCCTCGATAGAGAATATCACCCAAGGGCTCTTGATAGCATTTTTCTCTGCGTACTCCTGGGTGACGAACTTGTACTTGTACCACTGTTTAGCCCAATAGCGTCGAATCCATTGGATTCGAGTCTTGCGCTGATTGTAATCTTCTTCAGGATTTGTTTTATACATTTCTGCCAGATCATCAGGCAGATCCTTTGAAGTTCCCCACGAAGCTGTCTGTCACCCTTCCTGACAGATTTCTCCGTAGCCATGAACTTCAAACTGAACGGTTTCAATATGTTCAAATGCTTCAAAGGCTTTCGCTTGCTGGTCAGACAGGAACTGGCTTTAGGAGAATCAATGTGTTGCTGTAAGAATTCTGCAAAAGAATGCAGACTATGAGAACCTAGGGATTCTCCCATGGACATGTACCTGTGACAGCATTAGAGATGCGAGGGAAGGGGAAGAGGTCATATGCATTCTCAGAAGATTTTGAAGATAAATCAGTTTGAAGACATTGACCTCATGATGCGAAGACATTCACTTATATGAGGTGAGTTGGTTCCAGATTTGTACCAATTCGTGAATAAGTACAAGTGAGGAATCAAACTAGATAGGAAATCTAAGTGAATAGACTAGGCATAATGAGATGCAGACAGAATAGATCTAACATTGAGTAGGTAGAAACCACTTTAGGTAAATAGGATGAATCTATGAAGATCAAAAAGGTGGTAAAAATAGAGTTATAATTACCGCACGAAGAACTGCTAGAAGGGATGAATAGGAGACCGAGCAGTTCAGCCCATCGTGCCCTAACTTGGCGACGGAGGACACCTACGGCGACGGTGGAGAGGACGATGTCCGCGGCCGGCGTGAGGACGGCGTCGGAGAAGTCGCGGCAGCTAAGCGCTTCGTCGCCGCCGTCGTCGAGAGCTAGCGGTGGCGCTAGGGTTTTGACGAGGTGGAGAGGTGGAAGAAGCTTTTCTTGACCGCAGGGACACGTATTTATAAGTAGGTGTGCGGCACAACGCAATTATGCAGGTGCCCCTGTCTATTCACATCCGTGGGACACATGGCAAGCATGCAACATACTTAGAGTTGTCCCACATTCCCACGCCCGCCAAGTTTGTCGGATGTTTGTTCCGGCTTCTCCGGATATCGACAATAAAGATGAATCATTTAAATAGGACTTGATGTTTGTCTCTATGTCTTCTGCTGACTAGGACGCAGAGAAGACATTCGACAGTTTCAATAGAATGCATATGATTTGGACAGATAGAGTTTGAGATGGAAAACATAGAGGGGTTAGGGTCCGATCACATTCCCTTAGTTCAAAAGATTCAACTTGAATACATAGCTATAAGTGAATGCTGTAGAGGACAGAACGCTAGTATATATATATATATATATATATATATATATATATATATATATATATATATATATATATATATATATGCAATCAAATCATCATAGCGCAGAAAATCATGAAGATAAATTGAAATTGAAGACAAACCAAATGCGAAGTCTTTGCAAAAGTAACGCCATGAGTGAAACACTTCAAACAGAGAAATTTGGTGGTGGCTTTACCCACCGTATAGGAAGTATTAGACCCAGACACGGCGCACAATTATCGTGGCGCTACGAACTCTTATTCCATGTTAATGTATTCACACTCAGAGTGTAAGTCTTTATTGATTGAAGATATACCTTACTTCGTGTGTTGCACATCTAAGTCATCAACTTGCATAAGTGTTAGGATGTGTGCCTGATCACAAGACATTAGAGGATTCCAAGATATTTAGCTCACACCGTAACTTGCAAAACCTTTTCTCATCCAAGGGCTTTGTAAAGATATCTGCTAGTTGTTCTTCTGTGTTGACGTTTATGATGTCAATATCTTTCTTCATGACATGATCTCTGAGAAAATGATGACGAATTTCAATGTGCTTTGTCTTCGAGTGCTGAACTGGATTGTTGGCTATCTTGATGGCACTTTCGTTGTCGCAGAAGAGAGGTACTAGTTTCAGGTTGATGCCATAGTCCTTGAGAGTTTGCTTCATCCATAGAAGCTGAGCACAACAGGATCCAGCAGCAATGTATTCAGATTCAGCAGTTGAGAGTGATACACAGTTCTGCTTCTTTGAAGACCAACAGACAAGTGATCGTCCCAGAAAGTGACATGTTCCTGATGTTGACTTGCGATCCACCTTGTCACCAGCATAATCAGCATCCGAGAATCCAACTAGATCAAACCTTGAGCCCTTTGGATACCATAATCCGAGTGTTGGGGTGTAAGCCAAATATCGAAGAATTCGCTTCACAGCTAAGTGATGCGATTCCTTTGGTGCCGCTTGGAATTGAGCACACATGCAAACACTAGGCATAATATCTGGCCTAGATGCACATAGATAAAGTAAAGAACCAATCATGGAGCGGTATACCTTTTGATCGAACTCTTTACCATTGTCGTCAGGACCAAGGTGGTGTTTGGCTGGCATTGGCGTCGTATAACCTTTGCAGTCTTCCATTCCAAACCTCTTCAGACAATCTTTGAGGTATTTTTCTTGAGATATGAAGATGCCATTGCTTTGCTAACGAATTTGAAGACCAAGGAAGAACTTCAGTTCTCCCATCATGGACATCTGATATTGCTCTTGCATCATGTATCCAAACTCATCACTATACTTCTGGTTGGTGCAGCCGAAGATAATATCATCCACATATATTTGGCACACAAACAGTTCACCATCATATGTCTTCGTGAAGAGTGTGGGATCTAGAGATCCAGGTTTGAAGCCTTTGCTCTTCAGGAAGTCTTTGATCGTATCATACCATGCGCGAGGAGCTTGTTTGAGGCCATACAGTGCTTTGTTTAGCTTGTACACCATATCAGGATGTTTTGGATCTTCAAAGCCAGGTGGTTGAGCGACATATACTTCTTCTTCAATCTTGCCGTTGAGAAATGCACTCTTCACATCCATTTGATATAGCAAGATGTTGTGGTGATTTGCATAGGCTAGTAGTATGCGAATAGCTTCAAGCCTAGCAACAGGAGCAAATGTTTCATCGAAGTCAATTCCTTCAACTTGAGTATATCCTTGAGCCACAAGACGTGCTTTGTTTCTGACGACTTGACCATGCTCATCTTGCTTGTTTCGATATATCCATTTCGTTCCAATAATGTTATGCTTGTGAGGGTCAGGTCGCTTGACAAGTTCCCAAACATTATTCATCTTGAACTGTTGAAGTTCTTCTTGCATGGCTTGAATCCATTCAGGTTCCATAAAAGCTTCAGTAACTTTCTTGGGCTCTGATATTGACACAAATGAAAAGTGCCCATAGAAGTTTGCTAACTGTGTTGCTCTTGAGCGAGTAAGTGGACCAGGCGCATTGATGCTGTCAATTATCTTCTCGATTTGCACTTCATTTGCAACACGAGGATGAACTGGACGAAGACTTTGCTCTTGCTGATCATTGTCATCATTGGGAGGATTGTCTTCGGTCTGAGCATTGTCTTCAGGTTGATTTGGTGCGGAGATGATAAGTTCCTCTTCAGGCTGTGCTTCAGAAGGCATGATCTCACCAGTTCCCATCAGCTTGATAGATTCACTGGAAGGAGCTTCATCTAGTGTGCTTGGCAGGAGCTCTCGTTGTGAACCATAGGTTTCATCAAATCGCACATCCACTGTTTCAACGATTTTGTAGTGGAAGAGGTTGAATACTCTGTAGGAGTGCGAATCCTTTCTATAGCCAAGCATGAAGCCTTCATGAGCTTTGGGTTCAAATTTTGACTTGTGATGGGGATCCTTGATCCAGCACCTAGCACCAAAGACTCTGAAGTAACTGACATTTGGCTTCTTGCCAGTAAGGAGCTCATAGGATGTTTTGCCCAGAAGCTTGTGGATGTAAACATGGTTGATGATGTGACATGCAGTATCAATTGCTTCAGGCCAGAACTTTCTTGGTGTCTTGTACTCGTCGAGCATTGTTTGAGCCATCTCAATGAGGGTTCTGTTCTTGCGCTCAACAATACCATTTTGCTGAGGTGTGTAAGGAGCAGAAAATTCATGAGTGATTCCCATTGTATCCAGATAAAGATCAAGGCCGGTGTTCTTGAATTTAGTGTCGTTATCACTTCTGATATGCTTGATCTTGACGCCATAGTTGTTCATTGCTCGATTGGTGAATCGTCTGAAGACATCTTGTACTTCAGTCTTGTAGAGAATTATATGCACCCATGTATATCGTGAGTAGTCATCAAAAATGATGAAGCCATAGAGACACGCCATTGTTGTGAGGGTGGAGTAGTGAGTAGGGCCAAATAAGTCCATGTGCAACAGCTCAAAGGGTTGAGATGTCATCATGATTGTCTTTGAGGGGTGCTTGGCCCTCATCATCTTCCCAACTTCGCAAGCACCACACAAATGATCTTTCTTGAACTTGACACCTTCGATGCCTATGACATGCTTTTTCTTGACGAGAGTGTGCAAGTTCCTCATGCCAGCATGCCCCAGCCTTCGATGCCAGAGCCAGCATTCTGAAGCTTTTGCAAGAAGACATACGGCAAGCTGTGGACCTGCTGAGAAATCTACCATGTATAGATCACCTTTCCTATACCCTTCAAAGACTAGAGACTTGTCATATTCCATTAGTACAAGGCAACGATATTTTCCAAATATCACAATCATGTTTAAGTCACAAAGCATTGAGACAGACATTAAGTTGAATCCAAGGGATTCAACAAGCATCACTTTATCCATGTGTTGATCCTTTGAGATTGCAACTCTACCTAGACCCAATACCTTGCCTTTACCAGTGTCAGCAAATGTGATTTGACTCTTGTCGGATGGACGTAAGGTTGAGTGTCGGTGTCAAAACCGGCGGATCTCGGGTAGGGGGTCCCGAACTGTGCGTCTAGGCGGATGGTAACAGGAGACAAGGGACACGATGTTTTACCCAGGTTCGGGCCCTCTTGATGGAGGTAAAACCCTACGTCCTGCTTGATTAATATTGATGATGTGTGTTACAAGAGTAGATCTACCACGAGATCAAGGAGGCTAAACCCTAGAAGCTAGCCTATGGTATGATTGTTGTTCGTCCTACGAACTAAAGCCATCTGGTTTATATAGACACCGGATAGGGCTAGGGTTACACAGAGTCGGTTACAATGGTAGGAGATCTACGTATCCGTATCGCCAAGCTTGCCTTCCACGCCAAGGAAAGTCCCATCCGGACACGGGATGAAGTCTTCAATCTTGTATCTTCATAGTCTTGGAGTCCGGCCGATGATGATAGTTCGGCTATCCGGACACCCCCTAGTCCAGAACTCCCTCAGTAGCCCCTGAACCAGGCTTCAATGACGATGAGTCCGACGCGCATATTGTCTTCGGCGTTGCAAGGTGGGTTCCTCCTCCGAATAATTTACAGAAGATTGTGAATGCCAGGATAGTGTCCGGCTCTGCAAAATAAATTCCACGCACCATCGTAGAGAGAATAATATTTACAAGTTCAATCTGCTGACGTATTTGGTGGCGTGACGTCACACCACCACCAAGCCTTTACTCGAATCGTTTTTATTGTACTACCTCAGTGTGTTTAGCGAAGCGGTTTCCCTGGCACCTCTTGTCGAAGCAGAGATCGTGTTCCCCTTATTCCGGGATTCCCATCAATACGGACGTGGGTAACCCAACCGCGCCATTGATTGCGGCGCTTGGGAGATAAGCGAGTTTTATCAGGCCGGTGGGGACACATGTTTTTGTCCGCCCATATAAGGGGATAAAGATCCAACCCTTTTACCTGCGCCTTCTTCCTCCTTGGCTTATCCATCTCCACGAACTCGAGCTCCAGCGCCCAAGTCTGCACATCTCACCTCAACCTCCTCCAACAATGTCCGGAGCGGGAGGCAAGTGGATGGCCTCCTCCGTCACGGAGGGGCACATCCAGAAGCTGCGCAGCGCCGGATATTTGTCCATCAACATCGCGCATCGGCTCCCCGACGAGGGAGAGCTCATCCCCACCCCCAGGCCCCATGAGAGGGTAGTATTTCTTCCCCATTTCCCCCGCGGACTGGGCTTCCCACTCCATCCCTTTGTCCGGGGGCTCATGTTCTACTATGGCCTGGATTTCCATGATCTGGCCCCGAATTTCATCCTCAACATCTCGGCGTTTATCGTCGTGTGTGAGGCCTTCCTCTGCATCCAGCCCTACTTCGGCTTGTGGCTCAAGACCTTCAGTATCAAGCCGAAGGTTGTGAAGGGCAGTCAAGCAGAGTGCGGAGGCGCCATGGTGGGCAGGATGTCCCACGTTACTTGGCTTGAAGGCACTTTTGTGGAAACCATTAAGGGGTGGCAATCGGGGTGGTTCTACATCACCGAGCCGTGTGACCCTGAATGGGCAGCGGCCCCTGAATTTAGATCTGGCATCCCCACACGGCTCACCTCCTGAAAAGAGAGCGGCCGGACATGGGGTGATTCGGAGGAGCTGACCGGACTCCAAGCCTTCATCCAAAAGCTAGTGGACAAGAAGCTCAAGCTTGTCAACGTAGTCCAGGTCATGCTCATCCGCCGGATTCTCCCATGCCAACGACAGGGCTTCAACATGTGGGAGTTTGATCCGGCGCAACACCAGACTTTGAGCGGGCTCTTCGACACTATGTACGAAGATGTCTGGAAGGTGCTGTTCAAGGGCGTCGAGGCTCCCGCATCCGCTATCGAAGATCGTGGATTCAGCTCGCAGCGTCCGGCTGACGAGGTAAGTGATTTTGTCCTTTACGGGACGTTTGTTTTCCATAGTTTGACTCTATGCGGGATCTAAACTCCCTTTCCTTTGACAGGGCTGGCTGAAGAAGGCCGAATAGACTATCTGTACGGCCCCATTACTAGAGGACCCAGCGGACGCCCACTTAACGGGGCTGCTGGCTCCGGCACCCCATGTGGTGCCGGAGAAGAAGGCCCAGAAGAAGGCCACGGGCACTCGGAAGAGTTCCTGTTTTCAGGTGCTATCGGATGATGACTACGAGGCAGACTCCTCTCACAAAGGTGAGGAGGAGAAGAAGAAAGCCCCTCCCCCAGCGGGGGGAGGGAAGAAAAGGAAGGCCTCCCCAACGAGGGGGGCCGAAGGGTCCAAGAAGGGAAAAACTCTTTCCCCGGACTGCTCTGCCAACGCCAGCGACGACGACGAGGACTGGCCTCTAAGGGCCAAGCCCCTGGCGAGATCGTAAGTATCCGGACTCCCGAATAACTTCATGGTTTTTCTTTTTGCCATGTAATGTCTTTCTAATGCCGCATACAACCCTGCAGTCCGCCCAAGGATGATCTTCCCGCTTTGTCGAGTGGGTCCTTGGGTGCGTCGGATATGGATTCTCTTCCGACCGCCTCCACCCCCCGTGATGCGGACGATGCCGAGGTGGGATCTCGGGAAGGGACCCGCCAGGAGGAAGAGGCCCCGGAGGTGTCGCAGAACAACCTCCCGGACTTTGCACCGGACTTGGCCCCGGAACCCATAGTGGCCCCGGAGTCCGGCGGGCGGCCCCTTCGTAAGAAGGGCAAGACCGTGACACCAGCAGCTTCCGTCCAACCAGAGGCGCCGGATAGCTTTTTGGAGGCTCTCAATGGCGCTTCTATCAAAGAGGAACACCCCACTGTTATGAGTGCGGTGATTCAGAAGGTTCGGCTCGCCAAGAGCGGGCTGACCGAAGCCTGCAGCAGCCTTCTAACAGGCTTTGAGGTAAGAATTTTGATATATGTAAAATAGTACCGCATAGACAGTAGCCCCTGATGCTCGGTTCGGTGTTCGGAAAGAAAAGCCGGACTGAGGATCTAAAAAGATATACACAGGAGTCATAAAAAATATGTCAATATGGGATTGCAGGCTGCGCTGCTGACCTCTGCCGCATTGACTGCGGAGGTTAATGCTTTGAAGCAAAGCCTCGAGCGGTCTGAGAACGAGCTCGGCCGTGCCAATAAGTAGCTCGAGGACAAGGAAGGTGAGTAACACCTTATTAAAATTGTACCTTACAGAAAAGGATTTTGGTTGCAAGAAGAATGACAAGGATAACGCGGGTATTGCAGGGGCCACTAACGAGGTGGCGACCCTGAAGGAGGCGGTGTCCGCAGCCGAACGTAATGTGGCCGCGGAATGCACCGAGCGAGAGAAGCAGGAGGCGCGGGTGGCGGAGGTACAGCAAGAGCTCCAGGCTCTCATGCAAAAACATGAGAGTTTGGAGCGTGACTCGAAGACTCGAGAGTCCGAGCTTGCGACGGCTCTTGAGAGTGCCAAAGCCGCTAAGGCCGAAGCCTATAAGGCCCTCCAGGAAGTCGAGGCGTTGAAGAAAATAGCGGCGGGTAAGGCGTTTTTCATGCAAAGTAAGCATGTGAGTGTGAATTACATATCACTTACCCGAATTCGGAGCTCTCCAGGAGCGTTCGCAGATCTGCCTCGCAGCATGTCCGATGCTGCCGCTTTCTACAGGGCCGAGGAGGGGAGCTCGACGGAGAAGGTCTTCTGGTCTCAGTATGCTGAGGCCGGACATCCGGTGCCCCTTAGCGACCAGCTGAAGCAGCTGGTCGAGCTCCACAAGGTGGCCGAACAGGCCATGAAGGGCCTCATAGTTCGGCTGTGGCCTAAGGAGGCCATGCCTGGGAGCTACTTCAGCCTGGTGCGGCGGCTGGTGGATGCGTGCCCGTGGGTTGAAGTCATCAAGCACTCCGCCTGTATTGAAGGTGCCCATCGGGCCCTTGCCCGCGCAAAGGTGCACTGGGGCAAGATGGATGCCCAGAAGCTTGTGACGGACCCGCCACCGCAGGGCAAGGAACATCGCACGCCCGAGATGTATTATAAGAGTGTCCTGAAGGGTGCCCGCATTATTGCGGGTGAGTGCTCCAAAGATGTAATATTTGAGTAGACTCGCATTTTGTTATCCTGGTGCGCTGAAAACTTTGTTCATATGCGCTAAGCAACGCTTGTTAATTTAAAATATTACCTTCTGTGCGGCTGTTTATCAAATCTGAGAGATGGCAAGTCGCCGGCTTCAGCCCCCATGCCACGAGTGCTGGGGTGTTCGGGATAAACTTGAGCACTCTTGTTCCCATTTTTGGGTCCATCTAGGGAGGCGCTCAACACGGCGAACAAGGCAACCGGACTTATAATGCTTGAACACTCTCACTTAGCCATAGAATTCTATAATTTTAAATTTCGGCGAAGCCCCTAGTCTTCGGAAGGCCGAATTTGGGGCGCTATCCACGCCTGGGCGGGACAAAAGCCGGCTCCTTGCTCTAAGCGGCATAAGTCTTTAGGGACTCGCAAAAAACCTCTCGAACAGCGACCGGCTCTCGCCTCATCATGACGGTCAGTTTTAGCTTTCTCCACTGAGGCGCTCGCACAGCTCAACTGGGGCGCAATCGCAGTGGTTCTCCCAGTGCTACCTTAGCCGATACAACGGAACGTAAGGTACCAAAACATGGGAGCCAGGCAAACCCAACTATTGACCCAAGACATGATTCAGAGCTGATGCATATAATGTTATAAGTTTGGGGTGCCGCACTTGTGAAAGTGTTCGGAATTATCACACCATGATGCGGGAAACATAAGCCCCTGGTGTATTTAGCCGTACCAAAATGTACGGATGCAACATGTCATAAATGAACATATGTATAAGAAAGAAATGCGATTGGAAAAAAAGGTGTTGCATTACTTATTCAAGAAAGAACTGCTGTAAATGCAGAACGATACAAATGGTGCGATAAGCAAGGGATCAGACTATTAAACATGTCCCCCTCCAGGGGTAGGCTGCGGAATGGTGCATAAAATAGATTTAATGCTCGTAATGGAGACCACCTGGATATTCGTTGTAGCCTTTCTCCTTCCCTGGCTGTTGCATCGTGAGTTCGGCAGGTCTGCTGCCGGACAGGGCCTCGGACGAACGGAGTCCTGTGGGTGAAAATAAAAAGAAAAAAGAAAAAAAGAACGACACACTTGAGAGCCCCTGGTGTGGTTGATCTGCATTTTGGGCCTATCGTGGTCGTGCCCTTCTCCCCATGCCCCATGGTATCTTCAGAGCGTAATGGTGTACGCGAAGGACCTGTCTTGACGTTTTGGAGGGGCTGGGGTTGGGGCCGCACTGCTACGCGTGCTCGGAACGTGCCAGGTGGTCTTGTTATAGGTTACTCCGGGCGCGTTTAGCCATGTCCGGCCGCTTAACGGCCGGACTTGAGAATTGCCTTAAGAGGCTGCATTGTACTTCTACCGCGAGAGCCGCTGTATGTTCCTCCGTTTGGAGAGAGCATTCAGTGTTTCCATTGACCGTGATAACTCCTCAAGGGCCTGGCATCTTGAGCTTGAGGTATGCGTAGTGCGGCACCGCATTGAACTTTGCAAACGCGGTACGTCCGAGCAGGGCATGATAGCCGCTGCGGAACGGAACTATGTCGAAGATTAACTCCTCGCTTCGGAAGTTATCCGGGGATCCGAAGACCACTTCTAGTGTAACTGAGCCTGTACAATTGGCTTCTACACCTGGTATGATGCCTTTAAAGGTCGTCTTGGTAGGTTTAATCCTTGAGGGGTCTATGCCCATTTTGCGCACTATATCCTGATAAAGTAGGTTCAGGCTGCTGCCGCCGTCCATCAGGACTCTGGTGAGGTGAAATCCATCGACGATTGGGTCTAAAACCAATGCGGCGAATCCGCCGTGGCAGATGCTGGTGGGGTGGTCCCTTCGGTCAAAAGTGATCGGGCAGGAGGACCATGGATTGAACTTCGGGGCAACTGGCTCCATCGCGTATACATCCCTGAGTGCATGCTTCCGCTCCCTTTTGGGTATGTGCGTTGCATATATCATGTTCACCGTCCGCACCTGTGGGGGGAAACCCTTTTGTCCTCTATTGTTCGGCGGTCGGGTCTCTTCCTCGTCATCGCTATGCAGCCCCTTGTCATTGTTTTCGGCAATTAACTTGCCTGCCTGCTTGAATACCCAACAGTCCCATGTTGGTGTGTGTCGGTGTCAAAACCGGCGGATCTCGGGTAGGGGGTCCCGAACTGTGCGTCTAGGCGGATGGTAATTGGAGACAAGGGCCATGATGTTTTACCCAGGTTTGGGCCCTCTTGATGGAGGTAAAACCCTACGTCTTGCTTGATTAATATTGATGATGTGTGTTACAAGAGTAGATCTACCACGAGATCAGGGAGGCTAAACCCTAGAAGCTAGCCTATGGTATGATTGCTGTTCGTCCTACGGACTAAAGCCATCCGGTTTATATAGACACCGGAGAGGGCTACGGTTACACAGAGTCGGTTACAATGGTAGGAGATCTACATATCCGTATCGCCAAGCTTGCCTTCCACGCCAAGGAAAGTCCCATCCGGACACGGGACGAAGTATTCAATCTTGTATCTTCATAGTCTTGGAGTCCGGCCGATGATGATAGTTCGGCTATCCGGACACCCCCTAGTCTAGGACTCCCTCAGTAGCCCCTGAACCAAGCTTCAATGACGACGAGTCCGGCGCGCATATTGTCTTCGGCATTGCAAGGTGGGTTCCTATTCTGAATAATCTACAGAAGATTGTAAATGCCAGGATAGTGTCCGGCTCTGCAAAATAAATTCCACGTACAACCGTAGAGAGAATAATATTTACACAAGTTCAATCTGCTGACGTATTTGGTGGCATGACGTCACACCACTACCAAGCCTTTACTCGAATTGTTTTTATTATACCACCCCAGCGCGTTTAGCGAAGCGGTTTCCTTGGCACGTCTTGTCGAAGCAGAGATCGTGTTCCCCTTATTTCGGGATTCTCATAAATACGGACGTGGGTATACCAACCGCGCCCATTGCCACGCCCCCTCCATCGAAGGCGGGTTCCAAACGGTCGCGGGGACGGCTCTTGGTATTCTTCCTCTTTATAATGAGACCAAGGCCCGTTCTTTTTCTTCAATCCTCAATCGAATCCGCCCCTCGCCCCGAGTTCCAACACCCAGGGCTCCAGATTCGGGTACCTTTGACCTTTGACAATGTCCGGCTCCGACCTACGAGGCCGGTGGATGCCCTCTTCCGTCACGGAAGAAGACGTGCTAAAGCTGAGAGACGCCGGGTATTTGACCTACGAGATTTCGCATAGGTTGCCTGCCCGAGGGCAAGTTATTCCTACTCCTGAGCCCGGCGAGAGCGTCGTGTTCGTGTCTCACCTCCGTCGGGGTTTAGGCTTCCCGATGGATCCCTTCGTGAGGGGGCTCATGTTTTACTATGGGCTGGAATTCCATGACTTGGCTCCGGAGTCCATCCTCCACATCTCATCATTCATTGTCATCTGCGAAGCCTTCCTCCGCACTACCCCTCACTTTGGCTTGTGGCTCAAAACCTTCAACGTGGAGCCGAAGACGATTGAGGGGTGTCAGGCAGAGTGCGGCGGGGCGGTTATAAGCAAGAGGGCCGATGCTCCATGGCCCGAGGGCTCTTTTCAGGAGGAGCTCAGCTCGTGGCAATAGGAGTGGTTCTATATCACCGCTCCAAGGGGCAGCAGGCAGAAGCCGCCGCCCGTCTTCCGCTTGGGCCCTCCACAACGGCTGACATCATGGGTCAATAAGGGGCTTAACTGGGGGGCGTCCAAAGACGTACCCTTGTTGCAGGACCGGATTCGAGGCCTCCAAGAAAGGGAGATTAATCTGGTCGTAGTGGCATAGGTTATGCTGATCCGGCGCCTTCTGCCCTGCAAACGTCGCCCCCTCCGCCTATGGGAATTTAATCCGGAGGGGCCACGAGCTTTCCAACACTTCATGGGTTTGACACCCGCGTAGATGTACAAACTGTTCTTCGGATCGCAAGAGATGCGTCCGGACTTGACCGAGGACGCCGGCCTAAACTGCAATCGCCCGGATACTCAAGTAAGTAGCCCTGTGTCCGGACATATTGTCCATTTATTTATCATGAGTTTGCCTTTTAACCAGCTATCCCTTGGACAGGAGTGGATAGCGCAAGCAAAACTGATACGGTGTCCGGCCCCCCTCCCTGAGACCACGCCGGATCCCGTGCTAGTCAAAATGTTGGAGTTTGCGCCTTCGGAGGAGAGCGAAGGGGGCCACAGGGAAACTACCACCTCTGCCAAGGAGGCTTTCAGTAAGGGGGGAATCGAGAGTCCCTCCTTCCAGGGGGAGAAGAGGACTGCTTTCGAAGACCCGGAGGCCAAGGCCTCAAAGCGGGGAAAGAAATCTGCACCGGAAGGTCCTGTGTCGGGAAGAGCCTCGGCCGCACAGTCTCCCCATAGGAATCATCCCTCCAGTGAGCCGTAAGTAAAAAAGGGGGAATTTCGTAATAGGGAATGCCCCTATATTATTTCCAAAGGTAACCAAAGTTTTCACCTTGTAGTTCGGATCTCGGCCCATCTCAGCAGAGCTCAACTTCAGGGGACCTTCGTCCGGAGATGATGGAGAGCGAGACGCCTCCATCTGCCGCCCCGTCTGGCGGGGCGGACAACCCTGAGGTGTCGTCATGGAGGGTCTCCCCGAGTCCGGCGGGGCCGGAGAGTCTGGCACCCATTGGGGTACGAGCGGTGGAGCTGCAGGATTTGCTCAAGAGGGCGTCTATCTCAGAGGATCACCGCATATTAATGAGTATGGTAATTGAGAGGATCTCATCCACCGAAAGCGGGTTGTATGAGGCCGTCGGAAATTTGCTGACGGGGTTTGAGGTACGCAAAAAATGACATACCTTTTGACAGTTTTGCACATGGAGTGCGCCCTGTATAGATAGTAGCCCCTGAGACTTGGTATGCCGTCGAAAGCGACAGCGTGCCAAGGATCATAATCTCAGTAATAGAATGTCGTCTTTCCTATGCAGGTGGCGAAACATTCGGTGGCCAGCCGGACTGATGGAGTTGCCGAGCTGAAGAGGCAACTTGATCTTGCGGATGCGGACATCGCGCTGGTCAATAAACGTCTTGATGATTCACAAGGTAGGTGGTTGCTCCACGGTCGCCTAGTAAGGGAGCTGACGCCCATTCCTTACAATTTGTATGCTTGATGCAGATGGTGCCGCTGCTGTGGAAGACCTTCGAGCAGAGCTTGCTCGAGCCAAGGAGCAAGCCAGGAAAAGTGATGCGGCTGCCTCGAAGGTAGCGGAAGAGCTAAAGGCCGAAAAGGCTGCTCACTGCCGAAGCAGGGAAGAGATGGCCGGAATGGCCTTGAAATTAAAAGATGCTACCGACCGTTGTGAGGTTCTTGAAGGAGAACGCCGAGTGGAGCAAGAGGGCCTGAAGAAGGCCGCCGCTGAAGTCAAGGATGCCCGGAGTGAGATGCGGGCTATGAAGGAGGAACTGCGTCAAGCCGGAGACATTGCGGCTGGAAAGCCCTTTCTTCTGCGTAGGAAGTTCACGGATCCGAAGTATGCTCAGCTGGGCCAGTTGTGTGGTGCGGAGGATCCTTATCTGGATTTGGCGGCGAGTGCGGCGGACGTGGTCGTGCACTTCCGAAGCCAGAAGGATCACGAAATGGAAGAGCTTTACTGGTCTCAATTCCATATTCCGGAGCGTCCACTTCCGTTATCGGCTGGCTGAGTGGGCTGAGCTAAATAGATTGTCCGGACTTGCCATGACGGATGTGGTCGCTCATCTGTGGCCGAAAAGGCCCAAGCCGAAGAGCTATTTTGGCTTGTGGCAGCAATTCCTTGGGGCGGTGCCGCATATCAAGGCGATAAAGCGGTCGGCATGCATAGAAGGTGCGCGGATGGCTCTCGCCCGTGTGAAGACATATTGGGCGGACATGGATGCCACCGCTGTTGCATCCCGGGGTTCGGACAAAAGCCGATTACCCGCCGAGCACTATTTTGAGGAAGTCCTGCAGGGCGCTCGTTTAATAGAGTCGCAGTGCTCGAAAGATGTCATGTTCAAATGGCGTGTATGATTTGTGAGATCATGTTTATAATGCCATAGCTTTTTATACTTGTGCGTTCAAGTATTGAACTATCTCCTGTGCGGCTGTATGTGTATGTATAACCTGAAAGATGGCAGTCTTTGGCTTCAGCCCCCACGAACATGGTGCGGGGGTGTTTGCAAAAAGAAAAGCGCTTTTTCACACTTAATCCAACGTCTTGGTCATTTTTAAGGAGGTGATAGCGTAGAAAACTAGGCAACCGGACTATAATGCTTTATCACTTTCACTTAGCCATGGGAGCTCGAAGGTGGGGCTACTATATAGCCCCTAGAGGCACCGCGCTCTCCGGACTCGGGGCGCGTATGTGCCTGACCGGGAAGCGGTCCTTCGTCAAAGCGGAGGAATTCTAAACATTCCAATAGTCGATCGAGTGGTTGACCAGTCTCTCGCTATATCATGACAGTCAGTTTCGGCTTTCTCTACTGAGGTGCTCGCCCGGCCGAACTGGGGCACAATCGCAGTAGTTCTCCTGGTGCCGCGTTAGCCGATGGAGCGGAACGTAAGGCAGCAAAACACAGGAGCCGGGCAAACCCAACATTTGACCAAAGACATGATTCGGAGCTGATGCATATAGGGCCTAACTCGAGACACCGAACACTCCATGGGGTGTTCGGTCTTTATAATACCGGGCAGAACAATGCCCTAAGCCCCTAGTGTCCAGGTACAGGCGGGAACTTCTGACGCAGCCGATGCCAAAACGCCAGCCTCCTCCTCGGTTATGGTAGAAAACCGGGGGATGTGTATCAACAAGAGACAGTAAGAAAGGTTTACGCAGGGTCTTAATCTGAAAAGAATCCTCGCAACGGGTCCCTGCTGCACGTCTGCGCCTGTGTCTCCGTTGTGCTGTATCCTGGACGGGTGTAGTACGTGCTTCATCTGTAAAAGAGAAGGACTTAGTTCGGAAGGAATATCGTGCAAAAGTTGTATTTAAAATAAAGTATAATTTGGAAGATGAATAAAGTTGAGCTTTATTGGCTCTCATCGTTTATATGTGTGGCCCCATGTAAAGGGGTATGCGACTGGGAAGCCCCCTGTTTAGTTACGCCGGACTCGCCTAACCGTGTCCGAGGTTTGAATGACCTATTTTTAGGGGCTTTGACCTGCAAGGTCGGATTAGTGTGTGGCTGTCAAGGCAGTCTCACGTTCTCCGTGGTCGAGGAACACTCGGAGTTACTCTTTAATGAGATTAT
This sequence comes from Triticum dicoccoides, assembly GCF_002162155.2. Lineage (NCBI taxonomy): Eukaryota > Viridiplantae > Streptophyta > Magnoliopsida > Poales > Poaceae > Triticum > Triticum dicoccoides. The sequence continues at coordinate 397,477,502 of NC_041383.1, read as the reverse complement.
GCCGCGTGGACCGGGCATTTTAAGCGTAAGAGACGTGTAATGTGGTATTGCATTAAAGCGGGCGAAAGCTTCGCGTCCCAGTAGTGCTTAAGGGCTACTGTTAAATGGGGCGATATGGAGAGTGAGCTTTTCACGGCCGAGGTTGTCGGATGAACCGAACACAACCTCTAGTGGTACAGAGCCTGTACAATTGGCTTGAAGGCCTGGCGTCACTCCTTTGAAGGAAGTGCTACTACGGCGAATTTTGGTAGGGTCTACCCCCATTCTGCGGATGGTGTCCTGGTATGGCAGGTGCCGCACTGAGTTTTCGTGTTATCACATGAAGTGAGTTCACTGTTTTGACTTCTAGTGGGAAAGTCTTCTGTTTTCCGGCATGCTGCTTGTGGGGCTCGTCGTCTTCGCTTTGTGCGTCGAGCCCCTTGCGTTCGGCGTTAAGTCGGCCGGACTGCTTGAAGCCCAACAATCTCTGTGGGTATGGTTTGCAGGCTTCCCGGTGGTACTATGTATTTGACATAGCCTATCCAGAATTTTATTTAGGTTGGATAGCTTGTCACTGTTGTCCTTGAGGGGCAGTGTTTTGTTATTCGGCCGAGAGCTTTTGAATCCGGCGTTGACCGCCGTGCTATTTGGGCCATTTTCCTTATTCCGGCACTGATCTTTTCTGCGTCGTGATTTTCCATTTCCATCCCTGACTTCGGATGTACTCGGGTCGCTGGTGCTGCATCTAGCCACCCAGCTGTCCTCCCCTACGCAAAAGCGGGTCATGAGGCTTGTTAGTGCGGCCATTGTTCTTGGTTTTTCCTGACCGAGGTGTCTTGCGAGCTATTCGTCTCGGACATTGTGCTTAAAGGCTGCTAAGGCTTCGGCGTCCGGACAGTCGACTATTTGGTTCTTTTTGGTGAGGAACCTGTTCTAGAATTTGCGTGCTGACTCTTTGGGCTGTTGAGTTATATGACTTAAATCGTCTGCATCCGGAGGGCGGACATAAGTCCCCTGAAAATTTGCTCGAAACGCATCCTCGAGCTCTTCCCAACTTCCAATGGTATTTTCTGGGAGGCTTTTGAGCCAATGCCGAGCTGGCCCTTTGAGCTTGAGGGGTAGGTATTTTATGGCATGGAGGTCGTTTCCTCTGGCCATATGTATGTGTAGGATATAATCCTCAATCCAAACTCCGGGGTCTGTTGTTCCATCATATGCCTCTATGTTTACGGGTTTGAATCCCGCTGGAAATTGATGATCCAGTACCTCGTCGGTGAAACATAATGGGTGTGCGGCACCCTTGTATTTGGGTGTGCCATTGTCTTCAAACGCTCGGCGGGTTGTGTTGCTTCCTGGAGTCTTCTTTTTTGGCCCATAGATGGGCCGGACCGGGTCATCCTTTTTCCGAGGATCTTTATGCTGATCGTGTGTCGGCTTGTGTGCGGCGCCCCTTGCTGCTCTTAGCCTGTCATCTGGTCGTCTATCCGGCCAGGCGGCCTCTTTCTTTTTTGACTGCGGGGGCTCTAAGGCCTCCTCGTCAAATTCGGGCAACAGCTTGCGCTTTGGGTAGCTCTGTGCCTGGTTACTAGCGCCATATTTATCTGCGGTATTGAGTACTTTGCTCCATCTCATTCTGAGTGCGTCCTCCGCTGTTTTGAGCTTCCGCTTTTGCTCCTTCAAACTCCTTGCAGTGGCGACGAGCCTTTTATGAAGGTTCTTATGCTCTGGCGATGTGTTCGGTGTGAGATCGTCTAGGCTCTTGTTTTCGCCGGGGATCGGTTGCTTGTCCAGTTCGTCATATTCGGATGGTTGCTTGGAGGCATGTTCGCCGTCCACTGCTCCGCCCGGCTCTAAGGCCGGGTCCGTATGGGTGCCGTTTTTATCGAGGCGGGACTTGGGGCGGCGCTTGCCTCGCCGTTTTGGTTGTTTGTTGGGGGAGTTGCCCTTCGCCCTGTCCCGTTGTTCCTCATTATCGCTTCCTTTTGGTGTATCCACCATGTATATGTGGTGAGTTGGAGTGGCTTTCCAGTGCCCAGTAGGCGCTGGTTCTTGGTCGTCTCCGGCATCGTCGTCCATACCGTCGATGTCTTCGGAGTGGTAGTCTAGCATGTCGGTTAGATCGTCGATAGTGGCTACTAAGTGGGTGGTGGGTGGGCTTTGAATTTCTTCGTTGTCCGCATCCCAACCGTCCTGACCGCAGTCCGGCCAGGGCTCTCCTGATAGCGAGAGATACTTTAGCGAACTCAAGATGTCGCCGAAAGGTGAGTGTTGAAAGATGTCCACTGCGGTGAATTCCATGACCGGCGCCCAATCGGATTCGATTGGAGGGGGTGCGGGAGGTTCGTAGTCCGGCAAGGAGTCCGGCACCTTGGAGTCGCGAGCTTTGTGAGGGACAAGGTCAGTGTTCGGCTCTATCGCCGTAGAGGTTGCAGCCCGCGAGGCAGTGTCTAGCCATCCGTCCTCGATCTACGCAGCCGGCTCCGAATCGAAGATCGGAGCGGGCTCGAGTGCGGCCTCCAGGGTACTGTCCGACTGCAGAGCTAAATCATGCCCGTCGTGACAGTGCGGCGCGCTTGGCTGTGGCTCGAATCCATCGAAGATCAAGTCCCCGTGGATGTCAGCCGTGAAGTTCAAACTTCCAGATCTGACCTGACGGCCAGGGGCGTAGCTTTCGATCTGCTCCAGATGGCCAAGCGAGTTGGCCCGCAGTGCAAAGCCGCCGAATATGAAGATCTGTCCGGGGAGGAAGGTCTCACCCTGGACTGCGTTGTTGTTGATGATCGAAGAAGCCATCGAGCCTATCAATGACGACACAGAGGAACTCTCAATGAAAGCACCAATGTCGGTGTCAAAACCGGCGGATCTCGGGTAGGGGGTCCCGAACTGTACGTCTAGGCGGATGGTAACAGGAGACAAGGGACACGATGTTTTACCCAGGTTCGGGCCCTCTTGATGGAGGTAAAACCCTACGTCCTGCTTGATTAATATTGATGATGTGTGTTACAAGAGTAGATCTACCACGAGATCAGGGAGGCTAAACCCTAGAAGCTAGCCTATGGTATGATTGTTGTTCGTCCTACGGACTAAAGCCATCCAGTTTATATAGACACCGGAGAGGGCTAGGGTTACACAGAGTCGGTTACAATGGTAGGAGATCTACATATCTGTATCGCCAAGCTTGCCTTCCACGCCAAGGAAAGTCCCATCCGGACACGGGATGAAGTCTTCAATCTTGTATCTTCATAGTTTTGGAGTCCGGCCGATGATGATAGTTCGGCTATCTGGACACCCCCTAGTCCAGGACTCCCTCAGTGTGGTTGGCTGGCTTTTCGGGGGTGTCGTGTATCTGGCACGAGCGGTCGAGTATTCGGTCCAAATTGGACGGACCCGGAGTAGTTCTATTGAATGACTTTTTCCGCTGACCGGGTTTAGAGCCTCTGAATCCGGCATTGACTGTCGTATCTTCACTATTATCGCCGTTAATGTGGCGTTTGTTTTTGTTGCGACGCGACCTGCCATTACGGTCCTTGATATCCGGACTGCCAGAATTTTTGCTGAGGTTGTTGCTGCGTGCTAGCCAGCTGTCCTCACCCACGCAGAAGTGGGTCATGAGTGATGTGAGGGCTGCCATGGATTTCGGCTTTTCCTGTCCCAGGTGCCGGGCAAGCCACTCGTCGCGGATGTTATGCTTGAAGGCCGCGAGGGCCTCCGCATCCGGACAGTCGATGGTTTGGTTTTTCTTGGTTAAGAACCGTGTCCAGAATTGTCTGGTCGATTCGTCTGGCTGCTGAATTATGTGGCTTAGGTCATCAGCGTCTGGTGGTCGCACATAGGTGCCTTGGAAGTTATTGAGGAATGCGGCTTCCAGGTCTTCCCAACTCCCAATTGACTCTGCTGGCAAGCTGTTAAGCCAATGTCGGGCTGGTCCTTTAAGCTTGAGGGGGAGATATTTGATGGCGTGAAGATCGTCACCGCGGGCCATGTGGATGTGAAGGAGATAGTCTTCGATCCAAACTGCGGGGTCTGTTGTGCCATCGTAAGATTCAATATTCACGGGTTTAAACCCTTTCGGGATTTGATGATCCATTAGTTCATCTGTGAAGCATAGTGGGTGTGCGGCGCCTCTGTACTGGGCGATATCACGATGGAGCTCAAAAGAGCTTTGTCTATTTTGTTCGGCCCGGCCGGACTTACTGTGTCCGGCGCGACGGTTGTCATCACATATCATGGGGCGCCCACGCGATCCATAGATTGATCTTGATTGTCTTGCCTTATCCTCCAATATATCTCGCAAGTCCGGAGCATTCCCCTGTGGCCTTGTGCTTTTCGAGCGATGCCGGGGTACGGTTCTAGTGAAGGGCCTAGAGGCCTCTCTGTCGCGACCACGGGGTGGTCGGTTAGCCGTATTGTCTGCTGGTGATGCAGGTTCATACGCCTCCTCCTCTAATCGGGGGAGCAGCTTGCGTTTAGGGTAGCTTTTGGAGGGGCGTTCGAGCTCATGCTCTTCAGCCGCGAGGACTTCAGTCCATCTGTCGGCTAGCAGATCTTGATCAGCTCAAAGCTGTTGCTACTTTTTCTTGAGGCTGTTCGCCGTGGCCATAAGCCTGCGTTTAAAACGCTCCTGTTCGACGGGATCCTCAGGCACGACGAATTCGTCGTCGTCGAGGCTTGCCTCATCTCCGGAGGGAGGCATATAATCCTCTACCTCTTCTTCTGCCGCTCTCTCATGAGGGCTGGCGACTCCGTCCTCCTGTGCTGAATCTTGCTGGAGTGAGTTGTCTTCGGCACTGTCTGGGGTGTTATTGTCTCCGGTGCCGGAATCTTCATTCTTGCTGTGGCGGGATTTAGAGCGGCGCCGGTGACGCCGACGCTTGGGCTGTTTCTTGGAGGGGTCATCCTCCACTGTTCCTTCGCCATTCCCATCCTTTGGGATATCGACCATGTATATGTCCTATGATGAGGTGGCTTTCCAGTGCCCGGTAGGTGCTGGTACTTGGTCGTCTCCGGCATCGTCGTCCATACCGTCGATGTCTTCGGAGTCGTAGTCTAGCATGTCGGTTAGATCGTCGATAGTGGCTACTAAGTGGGTGGTGGGTGGGCTTTGAATTTCTTCGTCGTCCGCATCCCAACCGTCCTGACCGCAGTCCGGCCAGGGCTCTCCTGATAGCGAGAGATACTTTAGCGAACTCAAGATGTCGCCGAAAGGTGAGTGTTGAAAGATGTCCGCAGCGGTGAATTCCATGACCGGCGCCCAATCGGATTCGATTGGAGGGGGCGCAGGAGGTTCGGAGTACGGCAAGGAGTCCGGCACCTTGGAGTCACGAGCTTTGTGAGGGACAAGGTCAGTGTTCAGCTCTATCGCCGTCGAGGTCGCAGCCCCCGAGGCGGTGTCTATCCATCCGTCCTCGGTCTGCGCAGCTGGCTCCGAATCGAAGATCGGAGCGGGCTCGACTGCGGCCTCCAGGGTATTGTCCGGCTGCAGAGCTAAATCATGCCCGTCGTGACAGTGCGGCGCGCTTGGCTGTGGCTCGAATCCATCGAAGATCAAGTCCCCGCGGATGTCAGCCGTGAAGTTCAAACTTCCAAATCTGACCTGGCGGCCCGGGGCGTAGCTTTCGATCTGCTCCAGATGGCCAAGCGAGTTGGCCCGCAGTGCAAAGCCGCCGAATACGAAGATCTGTCCAGGGAGGAAGGTCTCACCCTGGACTGTGTCGTTGTTGATGATCGAAGAAGCCATCGAGCCTATCGGTGACAACACAGAGGAACTCTCAATGAAAGCACCAATGTCGGTGTCAAAACCGGCGGATCTCGGGTAGGGGGTCCCGAACTATGCGTCTAGGCGGATGGTAACAGGAGACAAGGGACACGATGTTTTACCCAGGTTCGGGCCCTCTTGATGGAGGTAAAACCCTACGCCCTGCTTGATTAATATTGATGATGTGTGTTACAAGAGTAGATCTACCACGAGATCAAGGAGGCTAAACCCTAGAAGCTAGCCTATGGTATGATTGTTGTTCGTCCTACGGACTAAAGCCATCCGGTTTATATAGACGCCGGAGAGGGCTAGGGTTACACAGAGTCGGTTACAATGGTTGGAGATCTACTTATCCGTATCGCCAAGCTTGCCTTCCACGCCAAGGAAAGTCCCATCCGGACACGGGACGAAGTCTTCAATCTTGTATCTTCATAGTCTTGGAGTCCGGCCGATGATGATAGTTCGGCTATCCGGACACCCCCTAGTCCAGGACTCCCTCATTGAGTCCATGAGAAGACTTCGATCACCAGTCATATGATTAGTGCATCCGCTGTCAATAATCCATTCTGAAGCTTTTGGTGACATGCCCTACAGTGCAGTTAGGAGGATAGGCTTCACAAGGTATGTTGTGAAGCATAAGAATTTGATGCACATTTGGATTATCACGGCATAGATGAAAGTTAGCACACAGTATGAAAGGTAAGCGATTCATATGTGGAATACATATTAAGTCATTTTATCATGCGTCCCTTTGTGTTTTAGGTCCCCAGCAATAATATTGGATGCCTTTGATTGCTGGTTGGAGACCATGTTCTACAAAAGAGAGTTAGTTCTTCTTCACCACCCACATCTTTAGGGGTGGCTTAGAAGCAATGAGTCTAAGTGCAGCATCTGAGAATTTCGGCTTTGAAGCCCTAGCAAATAGCCTTGCAGGAGATGAATGATACTCATGTGAATAAGCAGAAAAGTTCTTAGTTCTATGAACATAGCGGTTTGAAGACACATGCTCATATTCATGAGTCTGAGTATGATTTCCCTGCAAAACATTGGCGTTAGGGTGACTCAAGTGAGTCATGTTTCCGTATGAAGCCGTTGGACCATGTGACGCCTTTGGTCTGGGGCTTGTCTTCTTCCCTGGTGGTGTCATGATGACATTCACTGGAAGATTCTCAAGACAGCTTTTGAGAACCCAGATCTTCTTCATTGGCGGTCCATTCCTGCAGTTAGTACCAATATACCTGGCAAGCACTTCACCATTCTGATTTTTGAACAGTTTATAGTTTGCATCAAAGGATTCATCAATGATAATAGGATTAGAACAGGTAAATCCAGATAAAGTGGATGGGTCCACTGAAGCTTCCTTTGCAACAACCCATGTGGTTTTGGGATACTGCTCAGGTTTCCAGTAGGAACCATCAGCATTCATTTTCCTCTCGAACCCAACACCCTCTTTCCTAGGGTTTCGGTTCAAAATCTGCTTTTTGAGGACATCACAAAGTGTCTGATGTCCTTTCAGACTTTTATACATCCCTGTTTCAAGCAATGTCTTCAACCTAGCATTTTCCTCAGCAATAGTAGTGGTATCCTCAGATGAGGGGTTAGTTTCCACATCAGAAGTTGAAGACAGAGCAACAGTAGCAGTAGTGGAACATTCAGCAACAGAAGCTGCGTTATCACGCACAATGCATTTTAAGCATGGTGGTTCAAATTCATCCTGAGCGGGACTGATCTGTTGAGCGCGAAATGAATCGTGCTTCTTCAGAAGAACTTCATAATCCACTCTTATCTTTTCAAGATCTTGTTCTCTTTGAAGACGTTCAGAAGAAAGTTTCTCATGATCAGACAAGAGAGCATTATGTGGATCTTGAAGCGCGTCAAACTTGGAATGAAGTCTCTGAAGACTCTCAGCCAAAGCTTTTGACTGATCCATTTCTTCGCCCAACATATCATCGCTCTTACTAAGCATGTTTTGAATCTTTTCCAAAGCTCTTTGTTGTTTAGTGGCAAGGGAAGAAAGTTTGACATAGCTGGGGCCAAATTCATCACCTGATTCATCATCACTAGTTTTAGAAGGATAGCATTCAGTTACCTTAGCACCCCTGCCATGAGGCATGGTGATGATGAAGACGGTTCAGGTGGAAAGGTCATCTCTTTAAGAGACTCCTTGTAGTCATCAAGCCAAGGATCATGACGATTAAGATGACTATCATAGACCTCTGAAAGTCGGTCCCAGATTAGCTTTGCGTGATTGAGGTGCATGACGTTCCTGAACTGGTTTCGGGACAGGCAGGAGCAGATGACATCCTTCGATGTGAGGTTCAGTAGAGTGTACTTGCGAATGTTATCAGCCTCCGCCATCTTGCATAGATCGGTAAGACCAATCTCGGTGATAGTCCACAGTTCGCTGTCCATAGCCATCAGTCGCTTCTTCATCATGGCTTTCCACCTAGGATACTCATGACCGTCAAAGGTGGGGCAAGATACATTTCTCAATCCTGCAGTCGACATAGCTAAACTCCAGGTGGTTAAACCGAATCACACAGAACAAGGGAGTACCTTTCTCTGATACCAATTGAAAGTGCTAGTTATCGACTAGAGGGGGGGTGAATAGGCGATTTTATCAAAGTCTTCTCAAAACATGGAAGTTTCGAAGACAAACAATAGAAATAACCTAATTGATATGCAGCGGAAGATAGACTACAACAAGCAAGCCATAGTCAAGTATGCAATAGCGTTAACGTACGAAGACTAATAGCAGCTAGGTAGTAGGATCAGGACGGAAGATAGTATGAAGCCAATCAACAATAGTAGTCAAGCAATGAAGTCAATCAGATAAGATAGATAAGCAATGACTTCACGAAGACAAACTCAAAGTAAAGGAGGGAAGAGATAGAACCAGTCACTTGTTGAAGACACAAGATTTGTTGGACCAGTTCCAGTTGTTGTGACAACTGTAGGTCTGGTTAGGGAGGCTGAGATTCAACTCAGAAGACCGTGTCTTCACCTTATTCCCCTTGAGCTAAGGACACTTAGTCCTCGCCCAATCACTCTGGTAAGTCTTCAAGGTAGACTTCCGAACCTTCACAGACTTTGTTCACCCGGCAATCCACAATGACTCTTGGATGCTCAGAACGCGACGCCTAACCGGCTGGAGGATGCACAGTCCTCAAGTGTAACAAGTCTCCAGTGATGCCTAACACTCTTTGGCTCTGGGTGTTTGGGCTTTGTCCTCGCAAGGATTTCTCTCTCAAAGGCTTCAAGGTGGGTTGCTCTCAAAACGACAAAAGCCGTAAACTAACTCTGAGCAGCCACCAATTTATGGTGTAGGGGTGGGCTATTTATAGCCACAAGGCAACCCGACCTGATTTGTCCGAAATGACCCTGGGTCACTAAGGAACTGACACGTGTTCCAACGGTCAGATTTCAAACACACGCGACAACTTTACTTGGGCTATAAGCAAAGCTGACTCATCCAGCTCTGGATAAGATTTGCTCTCATTGTCTTCGCTCGAAGACATAGAATTTGGGTTGAGCATCACTTCAGTCACTCTGACTTAGTTCACTTGGACCCCACTTAACAGTACGGTGGTTCCTATGACTCAACAAAGAAGAAAAAGGAAACAACGAAACCACACAGTCTTCGCGCTCCATAGTCTTCACGCAATGTCTTCTCATGTCATAGTCTTCAATATGAATATCTTCTCATACCACCATTGTCTTCAATGTCTTCATACATTTTTAGGGGTCATCTCTGGTAGGTAAACCGAATCAATGAGGGACACTACCTGCGTTATCCTGCAATTCTCACAAACGCATTAGTCCCTCAACCAACTTTGTCGTCAATACTCCAAAACCAACTAGGGGTGGCACTAGATGCACTTATAGGGACAATTACATTTCAGCCCTTAGTTGTGTCACACCCGTTTGTTTTGCCCCTAAATTCAAAAAACCCTCAGTCTTGCCCAACCGCGTTTGCTGCACTTATGTCTTTGCCCTTCCGTCATGGCTCCGCCTGGTCAGCGTCGTTTGACCATCACCGGCGACCGTTTATGGACATTTTTTCCCCTGGGCTGGTTACCCTTATTACTTCCTCCTCGTTGAGCTCAAGTGAAAAAAAGAGCGACGACGCGGCAAAACCAGAGGAGGAGAAGAGGGAGGAGGTGGATCTGGAGATGTCGAGCCCGGGCATCTCATCTATTCTCTTGTCGGCACCCGCCATGGCTGGAGAGGTAAGCAACGCTTGGTGATTCCCTTTGGATTTCCCGTGGCTCCTCTTTTGGGTTTGTGTATTTTGGGGAAAAATCTCACATTTTTGGAGAAGGTCGACGGGGTGGGCATTATGGAGCATGCATCCGAGTTTTATCTGTCGAACGACACCTACACCGGCTTGGAGTACCGCTCAAAGCACCGTTGCGCTGGACATGGCCTAGTTCCGGCCCGTCGAGTCGCCTGGGGAGGGGGAAGCACTGCCTGACGGTTTTTAGGGTGCCCACTTGATGTAAGAATAACATTTAGATCATTAATCTTGGATATGGACATGTCCTTGCTGTGATCTGTCCTTTGCCTAAATTGCAGTTGCCAGAAGAGTGCCACTGGTTGGTTTGGGTTGATCCGCCTCCCCCAACTCGTGTTGCACTTGCATTTTAAGACATGGATGCTGAGATCGAACAGATGTGGATCAAATGTCATCATTTGCAGAAGAGAAACCTGGAGCTGGCGAAGAAGAAGCGCACTTTGAAGAAGAAACTGAAAGAGCGAGATGAAATGTTGCGTGTGTGGACACTGTTGTTTGGTATTGCCCTATTATGTGTTGTTGTGGCCATCTCTTGTCTTCATAGATTTGAGCAAGTTTAATGGATGATGTAGTGCTATTTATGATGGATGATGTAGTGATGTTTATGATGGATGATGAACTAAATGGTAATGGAAGATGCAGTTTGGAACTTGTTTATGAGTTATTTATGTAAATTCAGTCGTATCGATTATCCAAAAATTGATTGATCTTGAACATGCCATAAGATTGCACAAGAATTGAACATCACAGAATGATAACAATTGAACAACACGATGACATGCCAAAGTTGTTCAAGATCACACGACAACAACATACCAAAGTTGTTCACACAATGAAGACATACCAAAGTTGTTCACACAACAACGACATACCAAAGTTGTTCACACAACGATGACATAACAAAGTTGTTCAAGATGACACGACGACGACATAACAAAGTAGTTCAACATCACAACATGACAGTGCACATTCAAGAGCCAAGTGCACCTCACATTATTAAGTTCAAGATGACATGGAGCAATTAGAACTTCAGTGATTTGCTCCTAGTGTTTCTTGCTGGGTTGGGTAACAGCCTTGCCTTGGGTCTGGTGTTCTTTGCTAGAGCTGGAGCTTGAGCATGAGCAGATGGTTCAACTACTGCTGCATGGCCTGGTTTCTTCTTAGCGGCTCTTGGAGTAGCCCCTCTATCAGCTGGTCTTTTGCAATTTTTCCTGGGGCTGACAAATGATTGAGTAATTAGACATGGCACATTCAGAAACCTATAAATGGAAACAATAATGCAATGTAGTAAGTGTAAATACCTCAGTACTATAGCTTCAACTTGTGTATATGGCTGCTCAACTCGATCATCATCATCATCTGTTCCATCAGCATTTGCATTTTCCTCATTGTTCAGTGGTTCTGTTGCAGCCTCATCGGCATTTTCTGCTCCCCAATGTTCATCCTCCTCTCCAAATGCAGCATCAACTAATTCTTTGCAGTTTTTGGCAATGTGTCCAAATCTCCCACACCTCTTGCACTTTCTCTTCCTAGCACCAAGCCCCTTTCCTTCACTACTAGCCCTGGTCCTTTGCTTTCTTGGCCTACCTGGTGCTCTATTCTGAACTGGTGCACACAATTTGAATCCTGGATCCACTGTGTCCCACTATTACTTTCCCTCTAAAGCTGGTAGGTTGTCTGCATAAGTAGCTATGAATTTCTCAACAAAGTAGTACTTATGAACATATTGATAAATGGCATTGGTTTTACCTCTCAGAGCTGTAATAAAAAAGAGAGCATGGATGCATGGCTTGCGAGTAAGTTTCCACTGTTTGCAGCTACAAGTCCACTTAGCTAGGTCTACTGGGTACCTCCATTCTCTTTTTTCTTTGTCAGTAGCAGTCACCTCTGCCTCTATTGGGCTTCTCCTGAATAAAGTCATTCCCAAACCTTTTGATTTAGCCATCAAGGCCTTCATTACAGATGGTATGATGTTGTGGCCAATGAAATGGTCAGTGGCAATCCTATACCTTATATCAAACTTCTCCATGATGTATTTCCTAATCTTGTCTAGCAAGTTCACTATGTGCAGCCCCTTGTACTTCTTGATCTTGGAGCTAAATGCTTCTACCAGGTTGTTGTTAACATAATCAACCTTGCTAAACTCATTTATTAGAGCCCTAGCCCATATTTTTCTGTGGTTCAACTCCATATTTCTCAAGTAACTTCTGTTGAATTTCTTTTGGACCAATGCCTGGACTATGTCTGATCCATGACATTGCAACATCTGCTATCCACCTTCTCTTCGCAGCTCTCATCCTCTGGCTTCTGTTAACACTTGGACAGTTGTGTTGGTAAGGATTTACTTTGATCTGAAATGAATAAGAAAACACAATAAGTAATAAATAACTATTAATCAAAACTAGTTTATTAGAGGTTGCAACTATGAAAACATGTGTAGTAGCTGAAACTGTGTGCTTCTCCTCATCAAAGATGCATGCAATCTCCATTTGCACCTATCATATGCACAGTGCAGAGTAAACCTTGTTGGATCACTTTTGTCAATTTGAAATTATGTTTCTGTCCTTATTGAGAATGTTGCAATTGCATTTCTACAATAATTGCAGAGAGAAGGACTACACCTTCCTCAATTGAGGGATTCTCTCTGTCATACATAACTACAGGCATGTCCTCATCATCATCTTCAAAATGTCGTTGGTATATAATCCTCATTTGTGTCAAAAAATTCTGCTGGTATATAATCCTCATTTGCTGCATCTTCCTGGTTATTGTGTTGGACATAGCCAGGATAAAGTTTCACATCCTCTTCATCAGACAATATTGCCTCATCAGCCATAGCTTCCTCCACAACATGATCAGCCACTTCCTCTGGCTATGCTTGGCTTTGACTGCAAGAAGGCTCAGAATTGACTCTAGCAATTGGAGTTCTAGGTGGCTGCCAAGCACTACTGCTTGCTCTTGTGCTTGACCTACATTGTTCTTGTGTACCAGAGAGCTTGACACTTGAACCCCTTGAACCCCTTGAACCAAATGGCCTAGAAGACATGCTTTCTACTCTAGTTCTCTGAATAACTTTAACTTCAAAGTTACATGACATGGTTCGTGCATTTGTTCCAAACATCACTGCTAACTCATCATTAGACTGCATAGGGACCCAATTAACTTTCTCACTGTCCCAGTACCTGAACTCTACTACATCAAGCACACCCCAGGGATACTTGGAAGAGATTGCATTTCGAAACTCATTAGAACTGCTATTGGTGTCCACCACTAATGGGAAACTAAAGCCACATCCTTGTTGCTTTGTGCCAACAGAACTTAATACAGTTGTCTCCATTCTTATAGACCGAGAAAATGCTCGTGGGGTCCATCCTATTATGCAAACAGGGCATAAATCAACACATAAGAACAAGAAAAAACTACATACATCATGTAGATCTAGTGTAAAAGAGCTTACTCCACTAGATCCAAGGGAGAGAGAAAGGGAAGGAGGGAGAGAGCCTACTCGACCAAATCCAGGGGGAGAGAGACAACTATGGAGAGAGGCAGGGAGTACCCCACTAGAATATGCCATGCCCGCGTGGATCCCTTGTCGCCGCCGCCACCGGTGCATTCCCCGCTATCCATTGGGTGGGAGGAGAATCGATGGCCCGGACGCTCGTGAAGGTCACCGCCACCATCGGTGCATTCCCCACTATCCATTGGGTGGGAGGAGAATTTATGGCACCGCCGCTCGCCAAGGTCGTCGCCACTCAGAACTAGGGTTCGTCGAGCGAGAAAGAGTGAGATGGGGAATGAGAGTGAGGCGGGACCCACCTGTAAGAGCAAGCTAGGGGCAAGCTGTGTCTATAAACGGCCGCCGGTTATGGTCAAACGGTGCTGACCAGGTGAAGCCGTGACAGAAGGGCAAAAACATAAGTGCGGGAAACGCGGTTGGGCAAGACTAAGGGTTTTTTGAATTTAGGGGCAAAACAAACGGGTGTCACACAACTAGTGGCATGGATGTAATTGTCCCTTATTTATTTTGATAGCTCCAGACCGATAAACCTCCTTGATAACATAGGGTCCTACCCATTTTGACAGGAGTTTTCCCACAAATAATCTAAAATGAGAGTTGTACAAAAGAACAAATTCTCCAACTTTGAACTCACACTTTTGGATTCTTTTATCATGCCATCTTTTAACTTTTTCTTTAAATAACTTGGCATTTTCATATGCTTGTGTTCTCCATTCATCTAATGAGCTAATATCAAATAACCTCTTTTCACCAGCCAGTTTGAAATCATAGTTGAGTTCTTTGATTGCCCAATATGCTTTATGTTCTAACTCAAGAGGCAAATGACAAGCTTTTCCATAAACCATTTTATAAGGAGACATACCCATGGGATCTTTATATGTTGTTCTATAGGACCAAAGTGCATCATCTAATTTCTTAGACCAATTCTTCCGAGACCTATTAATAGTCTTTTGCAAGATTAATTTTATTTCTCTATTGCTAAGTTCAACTTGACCACTAGACTGAGGATGATAAGGTGATGCAATTATATGGTTAACATCATACTTAGCAAGCATTTTACGGAAAGCACCATGAATAAAGTGTGAACCACCATCAGTCATTAAATATCTAGGGACTCCAAACCTTGGGAAAATGACTTCCTTAAGCATTTTAATAGAGGTGTTGTGAAGCACTACTGGTTGGAATAGCTTCTACCAATTTAGTAACATAATCAACAACAACCAAAATATGTGTATACCCATTAGAGGAAGGAAAAGGTCCCATTTAATCAAATCCCCAAACATCAAATGGTTCAACAACAAGTGAATAATTCATAGGCATTTCTTGACGCTTACCGATATTACCTATCTCCCGCATGATGCCCTCCATAAGCTTCGGAGTGACATTTCCGTAGGATTTGTCCATCTTCATGCTCAGGTACACAATGTCTAATAATACCATCTACTCCTTTATAAAGATGTGGGTCATCCAAAAAGTAATGTCTCAAATCATAGAAGATTTTTTTCTTTTGCTCGTATGTAAAGCTAGGCGGTAAGTATTTAGCAACAATGTAATTAGCATAGTCAGCATACCAAGGAGTGTTATGAGCAACATTTATTGTAGCTAACTGCTCATCAGGAAAATTATCATCAATAGGTAGTGGGTCATCAAGCACATTTTCAAGCCTAGACAAGTTATCAACTACGGGGTTCTCAGATCCCTTTCTATCAGTGATATGTAAATCAAATTCTTGTAGCAAGAGAACCCATCTAATAAGTCTAGGTTTAGCATCTTTCTTTTCCATAAGATATTTTATAGCAGCATGATCGGTATGAACAATTATTTTTGAATCAACAATGTAAGATATAAATTTATCACAAGCAAACACCACTGCTAGGAATTCTTTTTCATTAGTAACATAATTTCGTTGAGCACTGTCAAGAGTTTTACTAGCATAATGAATAATATTCAGTTTCTTATCAACACTTTGTCCTAGAATAGCACCAACAACATAATCACTAGCATCACACATAATTTCAAAAGGCAAGTTCCAATCGGGAGGTTGAACTACAGGTGCAGAAATTAAGGCTTTCTTGAGTGTTTCAAAGGCTTCTAAACAATCATCATCAAAAACAAAAGGAACATCCTTTTGCAAAAGATTTGTAAGAGGCCTAGAAATTTTAGAGAATTCTTTGATAAATCTCCTATAGAAACCAACATGACCTAGGAAACTACGAATACCTTTGATATCTTTAAGACATAGCATTTTATCAATTGTATCAACCTTAGCTTTGTCCACTTCAATACCTCTTTCAAAAATTTTATGGCCCAAAACATACCTTCATTAACCATAAAGTGGCACTTCTCCCAATTGAAGACGAGATTTGTTTGCTCGCATCTCTGCCAAACTCGGTCAAGATTGCTTAAACAATCATCAAAAGACTTCTCATAAATAAAGAAGTCATCCATGAAAACCTCAACAATCTTTTCACAAAAATCAGAGAATATAGCAGTCACATCTTTGAAAGGTAGCAGGTGCATTGCATAAACCAAAAGTCATACGTCTATAAGCATAAGTTCCAAAGGGACAAGTGAAAGTGGTCTTTTCTTGATCGGGTTGAGAAATAGGTATTTGTGAAAAACCAGAGTATCCACCAAGGAAGCAAAAATGTGTGTGCTTAGATAATCTTTCTAGCATTTTATTGATAAAAGGCAGAGGGTAATGATCTTTTCTAGTTGCTTTGTTTAATTTTCTAAAATCAATTACCATTCTATGGCCTGTAAAAGTTCTTTGTGGAATAAGTTCATTATTATCATTAGGAACAACACTAATACCTCCTTTGTTAGGGACACAATGAATTAACATGACTTACCCATCTACTATCAGCTACATGATAGATTATACCTGCTTCCAGAAGTTTTAATATTTCCGTTCTTACCACTTCCTTCATTTTCGAATTTAACCGACGTTGATGATCAACAACGGGTTTAGCGCGAGGTTCCATATTAATCTTGTGCTGACATAGAGTGGGCCTAATTACCTTTAAATCATCAAGAGTATATCCAATAGCAGCTTGGTGCTTCTTTAGTACTTTCAATAATCTCTCTTCTTCATGTTTTGAAAGGTTAACACTAATAATAACAGGATATATCTTCCTTTCATCAAGATAAACATATTTCAAAGTGTCTGGTAATTGTTTTAAATCAAACACAGGATCACCTTTAGGTGGAGGAGGACCTCCTAGAGTTTCAATAGGCAAATTGTGTTTGAGGAGATGACGTTGTTCAAAGAAAATATTAACTATTTCATTTTTTTCATGCATATGTAAATCATTCTCATGGTCTAGCAAATATTGTTCTAGTGGATCAGTAGGTCGCACATCAATAGAAGCAAGACCAATTATTTCATCCTTACTAGGTAATTCTTTTTCATGAAGCTTTCTACTAAACTTGGAAAAATTAAATTCATAAGACTCATCACCAAAGCTAACACCGACAGTTTGTTTCTCGCAATCTATTTTAGCATTGATGGTGTTCAAGAAAAGTCTACAAAAGATAATGGGACAAAAGTCATCTTGTGGGGAACCAAGAACAAGGAAATCAGTTGGGTATTTTGTTTTCCCACACAAGACTTCAACATCTCTAACAATCCCAATTGGTGATATTGTGTCTCTATTAGCAAGTTTAATAGTAACATCTATGTCTTCTATCTCTGGGGTGCTATGTCATTCATAATTTCTTGATATAAGGAATAAGGAATAGCACTCACGCTAGCACCTATGTCATATAAACCATGATAACAGTGATCTCCTATTTTAACTGAGACAATGGGCATGCCAACAACAGGTCTATGTTTATCCTTTTTATCAGGTTTGGCAATTCTAACAGCTTCTTCACAGAAGTAAATAACATGCCCATCTAAATTTTCTTCCAGGAGATCCTTAACTATAGCAACACTAGGTTCTACTTTAATTTGTTCATCAGGTTTAGGCGTTCTAATATAACTTTTGTTGACCATAGTTGAAACTTTAGCATGTTCCTTTATCATAACAGGGAAAAGTGGTTTCTCAATATAAGCAGTTAGAACAACTGGATCAACATTATAAAGTATAGTTTCTTCTTTAACTGCCACTGGTTCTTTAATTTCTAATTTAATAGGTGGGTGATATTTAAACCACTTCTATTTAGGGAGATCAACATGAGTAGCAAATGATTCACAAAAGGAGGCTACAATCTTAGAGTCAAGTCCATATTTAGTGATAAACTTTTGAAAAGCATTGGTATTCATAAAAGATTTAACAAAATCATACTTAAGCTTAATACCTGACTCTTTACCTTCATCGAGTTCCCAATCTTCAGAGTTGGGTTTAATTCTTTCCAAAAGATCCCACCGGAATTCAATAGTCTTCTTTATAAAAGAACCAGCACAAGAAGTATCAAGCATGGAAAGATCATTATGAGAAAGCCGAGCATAAAAATTCTGGATAATAATTTCTCATCAGAGCTCATGATGTGGGCATGAATATAACATTGAATTAAGCCTCCCCCAAGCTAGAGCGATACTTTATCCTTCACGAGGCCAAAAATTATATATGTAATTCCGATCACGATGAACTAGATGCATATGATAATTTTTTTGGTGAAATTCCAATTTCAATCGATTCCAATTCCAAGATCCAATATCATCGCATAGCCTATACCATGCCAACGCTTTTCCCTTCAAAGATAAAGGGAAAACCTTCTTATTAACATCATCTCCAGGTAAACCTGTAAGCTTAAACAATCCACAAATTTGTTCCACATATATCAAGTGCATATTAGGATGTTCGGTTCCATCTCCTGCATAAGGATTAGCTAGCAGTTGTTCTATCATACCCGAAGGAATTTCATATTCAATATTTTCAGTAGGTGCAGTGGGTTAAGGGGTAGCTAATTGTGGTTCCGGTCGACGTGAAGATACCCCAAACAAACCCCTCAAAGGATTGTTTTCCATAGTAACAAGTGATAGTAAATTTCAGCACAGTATATAAATGTTTCCTTACCAAATTCCACTTACCAAATGCGCTTCACTCCCCGACAACGGTGCTAGAAAATAGCCTTGATGACCCACAATTATATGGGATCAATTGTAGCTCTTTTCGATAAGTAAGATTGTCGAACCCAACGAGGAGCAGAAGGAAATGACAAGTGGTTTTCAACAAGGTAATGTCTGCAAGTGCTAAAATTGTAAGTAACAGAGTAGTTTGATTGGAAGATAATTTGTAACGAGTAAGTAACAATAGTAGTAAAAAAGTGCAGCAAGGTATCCCAATCCTTTTGAGGCAAAGGGCAGGCCAAAACGGTCTCTTATAATAGGCAAAGCGTTCTTGAGGGTACACGGGAATTTCATCTAGTCACTTTCATCATGTTGATTCGATTCATGTTCGCTTCTTTGATAATTTGATATGTGGGTGGACCGGTGCTTAGCTGCTGTTCTTACTTGAACAAACCACCTACTTATGATTAAGACTCTCGCAAGCATCCGTAACTATGAGAAAAGTATTAAGAATAAATTCTAACCATAGAATTAAACTTTTGGATCCAATCGGTCCCTTACGGAATAGCGCATAAACTAGGGTTTAAGCTTCTGTCACTCTCACAACCCATCATCTAACAACTACTCCACAATGCAATACCTTAGACCCAAATATGGTGAAGCTTCATGTAGTCGACGTTCACATGACACCACTAAGGGAATCACAACATACATACTATCAAAATATCGAACACACATCAAGTTCACATGATTACTTGCAACATGATTTCTCCCGTGACCTCAAGAACAAAAGTAACTACTCACAAATGATAATCATGCTCAAGATCAGAGGGGTATTAAATAGCATAATGGATCTGAACATATAATCTTCCACCAAATAACCATATAGTAATCAACTCCAAGATGTAATCAACACTACTAGTCACCACAAGCACCAATCTATAGTTCCGGTAACAAGATTGAATACAAGAGATGAACTAGGGTTTGAGATGAGATGGTGCTGTTGAAGATGTTGATGGATATTGCCCTCCCCATGATGGGAGAGTTGCTGGTGATGATGATGATACTGATTTCCCCCTCCGGGAGGGAAGTTCCCCCGGCGGAATCACTATGCCGGAGGGCAAAAGTGCTACTGCCCAAGTTCCGCCTCGAGACAGCGGCGCTCTATCCCGAAAGTCATCTCCTTATTTTTTTCTAGGTCAAAATGACCTATGTACGAGAAGATGGGCACTGGAGGTGGGCCTGGGTGAGCACAGCCCACCAGGCGTGCCCTGGTGTCTTGTGCTCACCAGGGTGGCCCCCTCTAGTACTTATTTGCTCCAATATTCTTCATTTATTCCATACAAATTCTCTGCAAAGTTTCAACTTGTTTGGAGTTGTGCAGAATAGGTAGCCTGACGTAGCTTTTCTAGGTCCAGATTTTCAGCTGCCAGAATTCTCCCTCTTTGTGTGTACCTTGCATATTATGAGAGAAAAGGCATTAGAATTACTCCAAAAGCATTATTATGCGTTAAAACATCATAAATAACAGTAGGAAAACATGATGTAAAATGGACGTATCACATATCAAGCAGATGATGAAGAGGAGGATCTTCAGTTAGCAGCAAACAATCTAGAGGTTTTACAGCATCATGGTGAGGTTGGGCAACCACCTGCTGTAGTGGAAGCAAATATCTCAGAGCAGATCAACTCTCAACAAAATCCTGAAATGACAAAGTTGCCCAAGACTGTTGGTTCTGACAATGTTGGATGCTGTGCAGCACAAGTGATTCCAATAGAGGAGGCTGCTGATAGTGAAAATGTTAACCTCAATAAGAATATAATGGCAGATAAATCCATAGTCTAGTGAAGTGGATGCTAATGAAGAGGCAGGTAGGACTCAGGCAGATGCTGACTGGGCAGTAGTCAAAGGGAAAGAGGATGTTCCAATTGTTCCAAATCCTCAGGTTGGCACATCTTCAGATACCAACAAGAAAGGTGCTGAAGGCTCACATCTTTTCTCAAGCTCTCCTCACTGATTTGATTTTCAAAGCATTGCCAAATATCATGCTTTGGATATTATTGATGGCTCTCATTTAATTTCTAAAGAGGGACTGGATCTTTGGATATAACACTTTGCTCCAGCTACTCAAGGTGTTGCCAATACTTTTAAGATTGAGATTCCAGTAAGTTGGTTTAACTTCATAATCCATCTACTGTTCACTCTTGATAAGTTTGGATGGACAATGCATTTGTTGAAATCTGAGCTGTGGAAAATGCTGACTGCAAATTGTGCTTCGAAATAAACTATTCTATTTCATATCCCTGATGGATGCTCTACTTCACAGGCACCTTGTTGCAAGGAGATAATGCAAGTACATGGCAAAGATAATGAGGGCATTATCCCAACTGCTCACTCCTCGAATGGGGTTGGCCGCCCTTTAAAGCAAGTGTCCCCTAACAACGTGATACTGCTACCCCTGGGAGAAGCAGTCTCAAAGAAAAGAAGGGATAAAGAGCCCCTGGTTCAAACTAAGGTAAGAAGAAGTGACAGAGTTAAGAAAGATAACAATGGTTATACGAGAAAATCTTGTGATGCAAGATCTTGCTTACCATGTAATGCAATACCACCAATTATTCAGAATAAAGTGGTAAAAAATCTGACAAAATCTTTCTGTAAAGTGGTTGAGGAAGAACTTCAGCAGAAGTTGTCCAAAAGGCCCAAGAAGAAAGGACAGGAGGATGTGGCCAAGGTTTCCAAAGCCACAGGAGCTGCAAACCACCCCAAGATTATGTAATGATGAGACTATAGCATAGCATCAACCATAGGAGAAGAATGTTGCAACTGCCTAGTTTGGGTTTTACCTACTGTGTGTATGCTGGGGTTATAAATATAAGAGTATGTACAATGTCTTCTTATGGTCTAGTGTGGCACCTTTTGTATGATGACCTTTTGCTCCCTGTTAAAGAGTTCTGGATTTGGTATTTGTATGAGGATGATTGCACTTATATGGTTAAATTTGAGAGACCTATGTTTCACTTTATCAAGATGTTTCTGGACTGCTTTTACATTGTTGACTGTTGTTGGCTGTCAGATCACAATATGGGCATGAGAAAAGAAAGCAATGGCTCTCCAAAGAATTCACAATTAGGGTCTTATACCAAGGGATGGTACTTGGTAACTCAAATAAAATAAAATTTGGTTTTTATTGAATAGCAACAGGTCATGGAACATACTGAACTGGAATGTAAGAGGTTTAAATGCCCTAGATAAGTGGTTGGCTATTAGACAAAAAGTTGAAGAAAGTGTTGCTGGTATTGTGTGCATTCAGTAAACAAAAGGAGAGAATTTTGACCTTGCTTACATCAACAAATTCTATCCAAAAAGATTCAATAAATTTGAATATATGCCTTCCATTGGGGCTTCTAGAGGTATTTTGATTGCTTGGAATGGAGCTCTATATACTAGTGAAATGATTTTCCAGAACAAATTCTCACTGTCATTATAGTTCACATGCAACACACTTCCAAAACTTGGATCCTCACCAATATTTATGGGCCTTGCAACCCTGAAGAAAAGATTGAATTCATAAATTGGTTTAGTAATATTCAAATGCCTAATGAAGTGGATTGGATCATCATGAGAGACTTTAACTTCATCAGATCACCTGAGGACAGAAACAGACTTGGAGGGGATGTTAATCAAATGCTTTTGTTAAATGAAGCTATTAGCAATCTAGGGCCGGTTGAGCTACCCCTGAAAGGAAGACAATTTAGCTGGAGTAACATGCAGGACAACCCTCTTCTTGAGAAGTTAGACCTGTTCTTCACTTCTGCAGCTGGGATGACTAGTTACACTGACACCACTGCTCTCCCTTTAGCAAAACCCATCTCTGATCATCTTCCATGTGTGATCAAAATTAGCACAAGTATTCCCAAGTCCAAGGATTTCAGGTTTGAAAATTATTGGTTAAAACACTGATGACCCACAAGTACATGGGATTAATTGTAGCTCTTTTCGATAAGAAGAGTGTCGAACCCAATGAGGAGCAGAAGAAATGACAAGTGGCTTTCAGCAAGGTAATGTCTGCAAGTGCTGAAATTGTAAGTAACAGAGTAGTTTGATAGCAAGATAATTTGTAACGAGCAAGTAACGATAATAGTAACAAAAGTGCAGCAAGGTAGCCCAATCCTTTTGAGGCAAAGGACAGGCCAAAACGTTCTCTTATAGTAAGCAAAGCGTTCTTGAGGGTACACAGGAATTTCATCTAGTCACTTTCATCATGTTGGTTTAATTCGTGTTCGCTACTTTGATAATTTGATATGTGGGTGGACCGGTGCTTGGGTGCTATTCTTACTTGAACAAACCTCCTACTTATGATTAACCCTCTCGCAAGCATCCGCAACTACGAGAAAAGTATTAAGAATGAATTCTAACCATAGCATTAAACTTTTGAATCCAATCGGTCCCTTATGAAAATATCGAACACATATCAAGTTCACATGATTACTTGCAACATGATTTCTCCCATGACCTCAAGAACAAAAGTAACTACTCACAAAATGATAATCATGCTCAAGATAAGAGGGGTATTAAATAGCATATTGGATATGATTATACAATCTTCCACTAAATAAAGCATATAGTAATCAACTACAAGATGTAATCAACACTACTAGTCACCCACAAGCACCAACACTACAAAAAAAGACACATCTGTGACATTTTGGGCCGAACAATTTTTTTTCTGTCATACATATGACACTTCTATGACGATAATTGTGACAAAACCCGGTATCATCATAGATGTGGTGGGCTCCTACTTCTATGACAAAAAATCATGACAGAAAATGGGCTTTTCGTCCTGGGCGGACCGGAGACACAGCTGCATGACATTCTTTGGGCCGCCCATGACGAAAAAAAACCATGGTAGAAGCGAGGGCGAGGAAAATTTCGGGGAGTTGCCGGTTGCGGTGGGAGGTCGGGGGCGGAGCGATGCGCGTTTCTCTCGTACGTACGCGCGTGTGTGCGAGGCGTTGGCTCTAACTGAAGCCGAGCGAGGCGATGGGCTCTAACTGAACCCGAGCGATTGCACTGCAGGCTACGCGTTACTGAACCCGAGCGATCGATCGATGGCTGTTAACTGAACCCGATGGAACCCGATGCAGGCTACAGTAGACGGTGGAGGGGTGCCCGTGGAGGGATGGTTGAACAGTAGTCGGTGGAGTAGCGCACGGTGGAGGCTGGATGAACAGGAGCCTGTGAAGGCTGGAGGAGGTCGACGGTAGCCCGTGGAGGCTGGAGGAGGTCGACGGTGGAGATGAACAGTATCCCGTGGAGTCCCGTTTTGCGGTACGCCACACCCCTCCCCCCCCGTTTCAATCGTAGCGCTCCAACACAAGTCCGTTTCGTCCGCTTTGCGGTACGCCACACCCCTCCCGATCAACAGGACCCCCGTTTCAACCGTAGCGCTCCAACACAAGTCCGTTTCGTCCGTTTTGCGGTACGCCACACCCCTCCCAATCAACACGACCCCCGTTTCGACCGTAGGAGGTCTGTTTCCTCCGTTTTGCGGTACGCCAGGCCCCTCCTGATCAACAGGACCCCATTTCGAACGTGGCCGGTCGAACACAAGGCCGTTTCCTCCGTTGTGCGGTACGCCAGACCTCGTTTCCATCGCCTGTTCCGTCCAAGCCCTCCCGATGAACACGACCATGCATTCCGTTCCGACCCAGCCGGTTGGCTCCCACGCGTTCCGTTGCCTCCCGATGAACACGACGCATTTCGTTGCCTCCCCATGAACACGACAACGACGATGTTTCTCCGTTCCGACCCAGCCATGTACGTATGCGCGAGTAGGCGTTCAAGACCCTGCCCGTATGTACGTACGTGGCCGTATTTTCTTTCTTGCACCCTCGCTGTTGTACGTACGTGTACATGTGTGCCTCTACTATGACCAGTATGTACGTACACGTTCGCGACCAGAATGACAATGTTACGTACGCTTCGACCAGGTGGGTCCCAACTGTTAGGCACTTCCTTGCCTGCGAAGATGTAGCTGGTGGGTCCCAGCAGTCAGGGGGGCGAATCATTTTTTTTTGTTTTTTTCTTGCCCGGACGCACTTCCTTGCGTGCGAAGATGTAGCTGGTGGGTCCCAGCAGTCAGGGGGCGAATCGTTTTTTTCGAACGCACTTCCTTGCGTGCGAAGATGTAGCTGGTGGGTCCCAGCAGTCAGGGGGAAACTTTTTTTCGCGGAATACGGTGGCCCGTCCGGTGGGTCCCCGCTGTCAGGTGGAGGAATAATTATTTTGCGCGTAATAAGGAGGCACTTCCTTGCGGCCGCCGTGGACCCAGCTGTCAGCCTCTCCATGCACAGTACTCTTCTGATGGAAGTCGGTCTTTGACCACATTGACCACGCCGCACCGAGAGCACCACGGTGGTGGACGACGGGGAGGCCTAGGAAGGGGACGACGCGGAGCCGGGGAAGACGCAGCAGTGGATGCCCACGCGAAGAGGAGTACGAGGGTGAGGCTGCCATCGCCACAGAATAACATGGGGTGTGGGTGAGTAGAGGGATGGCTTGGCCAACGGTGGGAGTAGTAGGGGGCGGTGAGGTCTCCGCGGCATCACAGCCGGCCACGGGAGGCAGGACCACGCGGCACGACCGGCGCTGCTTTGGGCGGCTGGCGCACGAAGACTAGAGGTTCAAGAAGCACTACGGTCGTTGGATGGACATCGTACGGTCACTGGCCCTAGAGTCGTTCATATTGACTAAGTTGACAAAGCCCTCCATCCCCGTAAACTTAGTAGGCCCGCAAGTTAGCCTCCCACCAAGGTGAGTCCCAGCTAGCAGGGGGAGTATTCATTTTTTTGTGCGTAATAAGGAGGCATTTCTGGTGGGTCCGAGCTGACAGCGGGGGGAACGTTTTTTTCCCGAAATACAAAGAACCTTTCGGTGGGTCCCAGCTATCAGGTGGAGGAATCATTATTTTGCACGTAATAAGGAGGCATTTTCCTGTGTGGGCCCCTGCAGTCAGCCTCTTCTGATGGCTGTTGTTTGTTGACCATGTTGACCTCGCCGCGCCGAGAGCACAAACGCGGTGGACGAGGGCGGGGCCCAGGAAGAGAACCACCCAGAGCTGGCGAAGCCACCGCAGCAGATGCCCACGCTGAGGGGAGAACGAGCGCTGACTGGTCGGCTGCGGGGTGAGGCTGACGTTGCTGGAAAATAACATGATGTGTGGGTGGTTAGAGGGATGGCCTAGCGGCAGCACAGCCAGCCACGGGAGGAGGGAGCAGGCAGTCCCATCGGCGCTGGTTTGGGCGGCTGGAGCAGGAAGATCAGAGATTGAAGAAGAACGGCGGCCGTTGGATGGACATCCAACAGTCATTGTTGTGTGTTGACTAAGTTGACAAAGCCTTGCGTACGCGTCAAAAAAAATTAGGACAGCGTCATCGTCAACCTAGTAGGCCCAGAAGTCAGCCTCCAAATATGTGGAAAACAGCATACAGCCCATTAGCCATTATTTTCAATAATTTACAGCCCATTTGCTAATTCTTAAGGATATTTGAATCTCATATTCTTTTTATTAGCATTACAGACCATATATTCTGGGCACTGCTAAAAAATTCAACGAAATTTTGCATATTTCAGTGGGGTCCGAACTCTTTTAATCACGAAATGTCGAGTCACGTTAAAAATAGTTTTCAAAAAATTATATCAAAATAAAATTCAAAAAACAATTCTCTGCAAAAGAAATGAATGAAATTTAGAATCTTAACTAGCAAGATGCCCGTTCGTTGCACGGAACATGAAGATGCATTTGTATGAGTAGTTTATCTTGTGGGTGAAAAGATGATATTTTAATGTAATTGTCAGTGGGCTTTGGTTTTTATAAGAGTAGAGAGTAGAGAAATCCTGAAAAAAATGATATTTTAATGCAATTGCCGGTTGGCTTTGGTTTAAAAATTTATAGCCCATTTCTTACAACTTATAGCCATTTTCTGGGGAAGCCCATTTCTTATCCCTCCTCGTCTTGAAAGATTTGCAGCCCGGGAGGGCTGAGAAAAGCAAGTAGGCCTCGGTTTTGGTATTATCCAAAAATAATAATTGGGCTAGCCAATTTCAGAAAGAAAAAAAATATCAACTGGGCTCGTCATGTGCTTAAAAAAGGCGTAAGCGTGGGCTAGACGGGCCACAGCCCCTGCACAGCGCGCAGTTGAGCTCCGTCTCTGAAACTGAAAAACAACTGGGCGAGCTGCAGGGTCCCTGGTGTTATCCGCTCGTTGTGTAATTTTCTCGTTTATTGACTACATTTACAATGGTGTGGAACCTAGTTGTCAAACAATTAGGAGGAAGTATTGTTTTGGCTTGTAATAACGAGGCATCTGCTTGCGAAATGCAATGACCCTGGTGGGTCCCTACTGTCAGCCTCTCCACGTACAGTCATCTCCTGATTCCTCTTGGTTGTTGACCATGTTGACAACACTAGACGGCGGCGAGCACAGCGAGCTAACCAAGGCGGAGAACGACGGCAAGGCCTCGGGCGGGAACGAGCAACAGCCATGAAAGATGCGGCAGTGTAGTGGCAGGTCAAGGGGAGTACGAGGGCAACAACATGCAGGTCAAGCATACAAATGGTACAAAAAGCCCAAGGATTAATTGTTCATCAAATTTTTAGAACCCAGATTGAACATGACAGTAACATCTAACCCAACCACTCTTTTTTGCAGTCACAAACAAATGGATCGATCTGATCCATAAAATCAACATCCTGTGCAAAAAAAATTATTTTAGGATGTCTACAACTTGTTGTAAATAGAAGCCGAGCACGTTTAGAAGCCCATTTGTCCACCTGAAACTTCTTTTTTTGTTGTTCAACATGTTCATCCGTGAGAAATCTCTTGCTATAAAAATTAAGCCTCATGGACAATAGTAACCTCGCATTCAACAGGAACAATGTGATAAAGCTTCTGTTTGCCTGGTTGGATGCATATCGTCCCATCGTTATTGTCCTCAAACGAATGTCATGAGAGCTGAGAAAATCCTTGTGCTTATTACGCCAACGATTGGTTATATGTTTTTGTCCATGTGGTTCTGCCTAAGTAGACATGAAGATTGAAAACAGTTAAGGTCTGAAAAAAGAGTATGTCGAAAGAACGACAGCTGAATAGTTAATTCTAGTACAATATATACGGGCTTTCAATGTGCATGAAATCATCACCTCTATGTATAAATTCTCCAGAGATCGAAAGCATCACAACAAGCCAATAATTATGTCCAGATCAAAACTATACATTCTGATATATATGATCTTGACAGAATCCAGCAACATTGATAGGCTATCAATGGACGAACTATTCATTGAGCATATAACATAATATTAGTACCCTAAGTGTACTCCAAGATGATATAAAACTTATGCGCATAAATGAAAAATGCAGCATATGATTACAAATGTGTAGATGATAATATATGGTACCTAAAAAGGTGAGGAGCCAAACACCAACTCCTTGTGATTATTAAACGGGTCACGAATTACACCCAAGGTCTCCAGTTTGGGCGCAGAGACGGCAGTTATTTCTGAAGGTGTATAACAATTATGAAGGAGCAATCTTTCAAGTGAAGGGGCATCTTCGATGATGAGCTGCTGTCCTTCAAAACAAATTCCAATGCTTTTAAGGTGAGGCGACTTTATTTGGAGACAACTGATACTGATTTCTATTCCCAAAACAATCAGCAAGCGCTCCAGGGCAGGGCAACTAGAGTGGATGATGTTGTGTAGTGAGGCCTCCGACAGATAAACCACCACAAGCAAAAGTTTTTTTAGCAGTGAGAGTCGAAGCATTTGTACCAGATCGTCTGGTAGATGGCACCGGGCGAAGGTGGCGGTGTGGAGAGAGGAGGAAAACCGCGAGATGGACAACGGTGGTGTGGGCATGAATTCTTGGTATGTTCGTGGTAATGGTAGAACTCAAACTGCTGGAGTTTTCCGAATTCAGGGGATGTCAGCTAAGCGTCCACCTTGCCAGGTATGGACAGCAGGTAGCTTGTCGGGATGCAGAGGCATTGGACGGGGCCCTGCTGGTGAGAAGAGACGATGGCTCCGATGAGATCAAATTCAGGAAGGATAGATATCTGACGACAGTCGAGATTGAGGGGAGCGATGCGCCATAGAGGGCGCCACCGAGTTGAGAGGACTTGTGTGCGGCAGCAATCCTTGGTGGGGAGAAGCGGGATGATCTCCTCAAGGATGACGTCAGGGAGATCGCTGATGCGGTCCACCGGAGATTCTACCGGTTCCTCAGATCCGGGTGGGGGGGGGCTCACCGCTTCTCCCCGCGCTACCGAGTGCGGGATCTACAACCGGCGTCGCCACTGGCGGGAGCCTCATCTTCTTGGCGCCGGGGCCAGCCGACTCCATTTTCCTTGTGGGCGTCGTGCCGAGCTCACGGGTGTGAGCAGAGTAGCCAGAGACGAGCCTAGTGGCAGTGCGAGTGGGGAAGA